>NC_057921.1:43729867-44032524 GCF_018873765.1 Telopea speciosissima
CTTCATCCCAAGCGTTAGGTAATGATATTCCTCTCCAATCTGATAATGATAATGTCCCTATTGCTATTAAAAAAAGAGTGAGAGCTTGCACCCAACACCTTATTTCTAACTTTGTTTCTTATGAATCATTATCCCCATCCTACTATCTCATTGTTTCGTCGCCGTCCTCTATGTCTATTCCACAAGACTGGAAAGAAGTTATCCCATATCCTATGTGGAAGGAAGCTATGGTAGAAGAAATGTAGGCTCTGGGATAAAATGGCACTATGGAGCTTGTTTCTCTTCTAAAAGGAAAGAAACCAGTGGAATGTAAATGGGTGTTCACAGTGAAGCAAAAGGCAGATGAATTGCTGAAACCATTGAAAGATTTAAAGCAAGGTTGGTTGCAAAGGGCTTTACTTAAGACCTATGGGATTGACTATCAAGATACATTTGCTCCTGTAGCCAAGATGAATTCTGTTCGAACTCTATTATCATGTGTTGCCAATCTTGGGTAGAGTCTCCAACAACTGGATGTAAAGAATGCTTTCCTCCATGGAGATCTCAAAGAAGAAGTACACATGGATATTCCTCTAGGCTTCACCTCACCATCTACAACCGGTAAGGTATGCAAATTACGGAAATCGCTCTATAGCTTTAGACAATCACCTCGGGCTTGGTTTAGCCAGTTCCTGAAGGCCATGTAGAAGTTTGGATACAGAAAAAGTAACGCTGATCACACTTTGTTTATTAAGCAAGAGGATAGTAAGGTTACTGCTCTTATTGTATATATTGATGACATAGTCATAAAAGGCAATGATGATGCTTAAATCTCCAAGTCAAAAGCTCAGTTAGCCAAGGAGCTTGAGACCAAGGACTTAGGACCTCTCAACTACTTCCTGGGGATAGAGGTAGCAAGATCCAACAAGGCAATTTTTATTCCCAGAGGAAGTATGTCCTAGACCTTCTTAGTGAGACTAGTATGCTCGGGTGTAAACCTACAGATTCCCCTATCGAGGTCAATCACCAACTCAACAGTAAAGGTGGTGATCCGGTAAAATAAGGAGAGATATCAAAGACTTGTTGGACGGTTGATTTACCTCTGCCAGATATTGCCTACACTATAGTCGTAGTTAGTCGATTCCCACATGATCCACAGGCTACACATCTTAAGACAGTATATCGAATTCTGAGATACTTCAAATCAGCCCCTGGAAAGGGAATTCTATTCCCTAACCATGGAAATTTGAAGTTGGAAGCCTTTGCTAATGTAGACTGGACTAGCTCTAATCTCTATAGATGATTAACGGCCTACTTCTGGATATTGTACTTTCCTTGGAGGAAACCTGCTTACTTGGAGAAGCAGAGTACCAAGCAATGGCTCAGAGTATTACTTGGTGATCTGGGGGTAACATCTGAAGAACCTATGAGGCTATACTGTGATAACAAGGCAGCAATCAGTATAGCCCATAACCCAGTTCAACATGACAGGACAAAGCACATTGAGATTGACTAACACTTCATCAAAGAGAAGCTTAACCAAGGCTTGCTTTGTATTCCGTTTTTCAAATCTGAAAATCAGTTAGCTGAAGTGTTTACAAAGAGTTTAAATGGTAAGGTATTCCATCCTATTATGCAAGTTGAGCATGCGAGATATCTATGCACCAACTTGAGGGAGAGTGTTAAGGATAAGAATGTCACATCATAGGATAAGGATACCACATCGTGTACAACATAGCTTTGTTCTCCATACGTTGTATGGAGTTGTACTACATATCGTATTCGTTCCCTTTATACTCCGTATCTACATTATAAATAAGAAAGGGCTTTATCATACTAGACAAGCCAAATCATTCTCTAATCATCTTATTCTCAACCATAAAGAATGGCATGTTTCTTGTTCTAGCAGTTGTATTATTTGAGACAAGCACATTAGCATAAGTGCATTATTTCATTTCAGGTAATGAATAAATACAGAGTTTTATTGGGTCATGAGACTGGTTGATGATTCGCACATTCATTCTCCCTGAAATTTTTTCCTCTATTTTGGTCTTCTATGTGAATTACTAGCACCACAACACTAATATGAAATTCCAGCTTGGTGGCCAACAAGAATAGACATTCATTGGGAGTAAGAAAAGATTTATTAGTTGAGAATCTTGAGATGGACCTGGTCTAAAGAATTCACAATTTGTCATCTTGACAATTGCAGTCTTTCCAGCTTATTGAGGTTTTAAAACTCCTAAAGAGGTCTTCTGTCTTAATTATCCTGATGCAGGATGATAATCTTTCAATTTTAGTGAGAGTGGTAGTTGACAACAAGGGGTTCAACCCATTGGTCACTAGGGTGATGAAAATACCAGAATGGGTAAAGAATATTTGGTATGAGCTTTAGAGAGAAAATTGGGTTTTTAAATGAGTATGATGAAGAAATAAATGGTGGAAATGGTACAGCTACAACATGCTAAGCAAGAAGCCAAAGGTTAAAGAACTAAAAGGAGATAATTATAGGGAGTGAAATAGGCTAACACGCTTGAGGAAGAAGGTTTCCTAGGGCACAATGGGTAGTGCAACAAGGGTTTGAAAGTTATTGGCATAAATATCAAGTTTCTTGGTATACCTTACAACGAAATGGGCTGTAAGGTTCCTAACGGATACAAATATTGAATGCAATAACAGAATAGATCATTCAATATCAAGATAATGACCTGATCAGTAAGAAACTACAGTAGATCATCTAAGATGTGAATCACCTGAGATTTCATGGTGATCACTTCAAAGATATGAATAACTAAAGGAATCTTGAATACAACCGTGCAGCTCTGAATAATAGAAAACAGTAGCTAAATAAAACAAGTAGCAACCAGCAGCAATAGGAGGGTTCAAACAATGGTGAATGATTCCTTTCTTCAATTTATGTCCAACAAAAGCATAACCACATGTGAACCACTCTTACATAACCTTTTGACATACCCCAATCCAAATAGGAAGAAAATGAAATCTTAACTATCAACTCAACTCAGCCTAATCCCAACTGAATGGGGTCAGCAACATGGATCCTATTTCTCCAATCCGCTCTATTCAAAACCTTACAAGATTCCAGTCCTAAGCTATACGCGTCTTTCCTCACTACTTCTCCTATTGTTATTTTAGGCCTACCCTCTATCTCTTTTAGCTCCTTCAATTTGAAATAAATCACTTCTCCGAACTAGAGCATTCAAAGGCCTCTATTGCGCATATTAATGTAGTCCTAGATAGATAGAAGATCTACTAGGAGCCAAACAACCAGGACCGCTGAACTGCTGGTTCGATGGGGGCAGAATTGAGGTTTTAGGTCAATTTTAGGGTTAGGATTAGGATAATGGGAATCTGTCTTATATGGTAAATCTAGGCAGGTGTAGGGGAGTCTAATGAACTAGGTTTTATGGGTTTTGGATGGATAGAAATAGGTTAGATGGATTTGGGCAGCAACTAGGGTTAGGGTTTTGAAACGTGGAAGGTGATCGAATCTAGGGTATGAAATCAGCTGGTTGAATCAGGTAGCCTAATCCCAACTTGAATGGGCTTAATATTTAGGTCGAGTGTGCATAGGGTGGAGGGGAATATATGCTGAAAGTTACAGCTAAATCAGGTGGTTAAATCTGGAGTTATGCAGGTTTCTTAGTAGAGAGAGGAGAGAGGGGTAAAAGTGTAATTTCAGACAATTGGCTGGGTGGATGGTACTGAAATTTGGATCAAGTCTCTCGTAGGGTTTGAGGAAGATTCAATCAAAATTTTAGCAGGTTCTAACGGTCAAATTTGGCTGGGCAGAATTCCCGCGAAAATCACCTTGCATGTAACCTTCTAGAAGGGAATAAGAATACTTGCATGTTTTAGGTTATGGGAAAAATAAAAAACAGAAGGGAGAAAACTAGGGTTTTAATGGATCTAGGGTTTTAATGATGGATGGCAATGGGGATTGATGGGCTGGGTTTAGAGGATTAGGAGAAGAAGGGGGATGGCTAATAATCTTAATCACTTACTTGGAGTTGCAGGTCTTCAATGGCAGCAGCTTGAAGACTAGAAGCAGGTCCTACCAATCTACAAGATGCAATGAATCAATTGGAGATCCACCAGTCCCTTCACCTTGATATGACTCACAAGGCAACACTCAATAGAGCAAGGTAGCAGCAATGGCAATGAGCAAAAGTTTTTTCATTAATCAAATTCGTGTTCAATATTTTGCTCCCTTACAACCTTATATAAAAGACTCAAATTAGACTCCTACACCAAAAAGGAAAGGCCTAACCCAATCTTTAACCTATTAGGTAACTTAAACTGATTAGAAAACTAAAATAGACTCAAAATAGAGTCCTAATCCAGCCCAACTAAACAATTAAAAGACAAACTACTAAAATCATTTAAATTGAACCACTGGTTCAAACCAGGTTTGGACCTTTCAATTTAAAATATTAAAAAAATGAAAATAAAACTAAGTATAGGACTAAAACATTTAATCCCGTATGCAACCTAATTACTCATATTTGAGGCCCATAAAAGTTGTCTATTACATAGAAAACCCAGGGATCAAAGGCCCAACATGTATATAACCCAACCCTAGACTTATTCCTAATAAAATAAGCCCATCTCAGTGATGAATTTGCATCACATATCCATGCCACATCAGAAGAGTTTCTCGCAACTTATCATGAATAGGGGTAATGCTTAGGTTTGCTCTAATTTGTTCATTTTTTATTTTATCTTTTCTAGTTTTACCACTCATCCACCGCAACATCCTCATTTCAGCCACATGAAGTTTGTTTAAATGTTTTTTCTTTGCTGCCCAACATTCATCCCCATATGTCATTGCTGGTCATATAATTGTTCTATAAAATTTCCCTTCGAGTTTTAAAGGGATAAGTCAATCACATAAATACTCCGGATCATAGTTGTCAAGGCGTCGCTAGGCGTCCAGGCGCCTTGCCTCGCCTTGAATTCTGGTGTCGCCTTGGTCGCCTAGGCAACGCCGTGTCGCCTTGTTTTTCAACCCCCTCGACCACCTTGATTCGCCTAGGCACCTTAACAACTATGCTCCGGATGCACCCTTTCATTCCATCCATCCTATTCTAATTATTTGTATAATATCATCCTTTATTTATCCTTCTCAATTCATGACTGGAAACCAACCTCTCTGCGAAAGCAGGGGTAAGGCTGCATACATTATGACCCTCCCCAGACCCTGCAGTGTTGGGATCCTCGTACACTGGGTACGCCCTTTTTTTTTCATGATTGAACCTAAGTATCTAAAGTTATCACTTTGCTGTAACTCCCTATCATCAATTTTTACCACCCCACTCTCAGTCCTATTGTTACTAAAGTTACACATCATATACTGTTGAAGAATTAAACCAACCGGTGCCATTTCTCTATATTAATTCAATATGTAATATGTAAGCTTAGGTTCCTTCCTATATGCTCTAAATCTTTCCATTAGTCTCCTAAGCAAATAAATAGCTTCCATGGTTGATCTCCTTGGCATAAAACCAAATTGGTTATCCGAAATATTAGTTTCTTGTCTCGGGCGAGCTTCAATTACTTTCTCCCAAATTTACCTATCTCAAGTCGAAATGACCACCTCCCATATATGTACATTTTCAGCAATGAGAAGAACAACTATATGGAAGCAGCACGTATTGTGAGAACTATAACACTTCAGAGCAATGAAGTTCAGTAAACAGAAAAGCAGAAAAGGAATATACATCAAACTTTCTCATCTCCAGACACCCCCCCTCCCCCAAAGACAACATTAAACCTACCACTGCCAACACCTTGATGCAAAAACAAGGTTTCAAAAGCAGTACCAGAGAAGAAAGAAGCCATCACAGCAAGCGTGACAGCCAGTTTGTGAAACATTGTTTCTGCATCACGCCTAGGCCAAAATCAACCTTAAACACTCGCGACAAGAACCCTTGGGATATTCCCCTATTTCTCCTCCCCCTTCCATGACTTCTAGCAGCCGATTGTTTTGATCCCTTCTCCGTTGCAACTTGCGCAATCAGTTAACTGAAACCCCTCCCAGTCACCATCCTACACTCCAACCTCCTGTCTAGCAAAATGCAATTTGAGATGGCACTATGCTCTGTGACAAGAATTCGCCAGCATGTGGGAGAATTAAATCCTTTGTTCAGCAGCACTTTTTATCACACCATCACAACTTCTGAAGAGCTGTAAAGCATATTTACAACTACATAAGAAGAAGCACCAATTTTTGTTGACATCACGAGAAAAGTAAAATTTTCTTCTTCAAACTTCACCTTGGGATCTTTATCATTTGAAATATCCTGTTCAGGGAAGTGTTCCCCATCCTCCAACTAAAACCATTCAGTTCACAAACAATGCACGAAGGTGTCTCAAGGTTTGACTTTTGGGACACAGTAAGCTACAGAAGACCAGATGAGACCTTTGCATAATGGATAAGTTCAATATTAATCAAAATCACTTAAAAAGCATCAGGCACCTCTTTTGAGGTCTTCAGCTCAGGACAAGGGAACTGAATGCCAGAATTCAACTGTAAGAGACTCATCTACTTTGGGAACAGTTAATGTCACAGCCAACATTACAGAAATCGGTGGCAGGCTGGAAGCTCAAATGGAAGAGGTTCAGGGAGAAATTTCTTCTGGAAAGGGTTACCAGCAAGAAACACAGACTTCACCTCAACAATTGGTGTGACAAAATTTTTTTCATTACTGCAAGATATTTGGATGCATCTTGGATTGACAGTTCAGATCAAAATTTAAGCTTGTTCCAATTGCTCCCAACCCAAGCAACAGGTATATAATTTTGGTGTCATTGATGTAAAGATGTACTTTCTAGTCTCTCCCTCTCTGTTTCTAAAAATTGAAACATAACAAATCATATAATCAGAAAACTAAAAGAAAAAAGAGACATGATGATTTTGCAGTCTCAACTAAAGTAATTTATTATCCTTTATGATGAGGATGCTAGATTAGTGCAGCCAGCCAGATCTTCCAACAAATGAGTGGCAACTCAAGACCATTAAATGTCTTCCAGTCCCCTCCTAAAATTTAGAGATTCTCTCAACTCTTGAACTTAAATCGGATATTGACGGCTCAAGTCTCTGGTAGTCAACCCATGACACCTTCGAGAGGGGCTTAAAATTCATTAAGCACCCCCACCAAGCAGCCCTCAGAAAGATTTTTTTTTTTTCTCCTCCTCCTTTAGGTCTTCTTCTGAACTCCTGATAATTGGATAGCAGGTAGAAGAAGTGGCTGTTAAAATAAAGTTCAATTTCAATCAATCATGTTCAGACTGCAAAATATGTGATGTAGATCGATGGAGGTTAAAGAGAAGAAGGACCAGCAGCATTGTTCAGCAGCCAGCCATCGGACTTGGCTGTAATTTGAAGAGTTATTCAGTCCCAATAGCTCTACCCTCGATTGGGGTTTCTGTCCCATCAGAGTTGCCTAGTTACTAATTTTAAAATTAGTTAATAATTCTGAATTTTATTCATTTTCTGTTCTGCCAATTGTATATACTGCTATACTGTTCTACTTACTGCAACAAAACATCACCATAAAGGTATATTCAGACCATTAGTGTCTTGTGTGTCAGGCCCTGTCAACAGCTTACTATTTTGGTGATTGTCCGTTATTTTGTTGCTGGAACCATGTGTTAAAACCTCCTGTTTGTCAGTAACTTGATCCTTACTGTAGGTTAGGATATCAGTACCCTATTCCTACAGTTCCAGCACCCCAAATCAGCCCTTTAACTCTAATAATCAGATTGTTCAGATGCTTCACTGTTTGATAAAATGACCACCATGGAGGAACGTATGGACTCTTTGGCATCACAAACTGTGGGACGGCAGCAATCCACAGCTAATAATGTTCCCTGAGACTTTCCTTGACCTGCTCAAAAGATGCTACACACACCAGCTACCATTGAAGAACAAGCCACAACACACTTTGATCAAGATGCATCACCAAGGTAGTTCGATGACACCTATAAAGTAAAGCTGGAATTGAAGGAGTTCAACAGCCAAAATTACCCACAGCAGTTCCTTGACAGGATTGTGCACTTGATGATTATTTTGATTGGTATGACTTGTCGGAGGTTCAGAAATTGAAGTTACAACGTTTTAAATTGGTGGGGACAACAAAAGAATGGTGGCAAAATTATGAACAGAAGTTGATGTGTTGTATACAAGAACCAACTACTTGGGAGGAGATGGAGGAATTAAAAGAGAAGCATATGCCTCAAACTTTTCGGCATAAGCTTCATGATCAGCTCAACACCCTTCAGTAAGGATCTCTATCAGTTGAAGATTCTATGGACCAATTTAACGACCTTATTGCTCGTACAGGACTAGATGAGGAAGATGACCAGTTGATTTCCCGTTTCAGATTGGAGCTGCGACCTGAAACCAGAGATAAGATTGGTGTGGCCATTATTACTAACTTACATGATTGTTTTGAAAAGGCTCTTCTATCAGAAGACTTAGTGAAGACGTCAACCCGGAGATTCAACTCTCAAATTGAGGAGAGTAGACAACACTCTCCAGCTACCAAACCTGTTGGATTCACATACTGAGCAACACCTATACTCGTGGATAAGGGGAAAGCTCCTATGACCAAAAAAAAAAAGGAGGGATCAAGTGCTACCATTGCAAGGGTTACGGGCATTATGCTAAGTTTTGTCCGCAATGCCACAACAGAATTTTTTTCATTGCGGCCATCGAAACCATCGATCTACGTCAAGATGCCTGAGTACATTTGGTTCAATACAACTTCAGAACAAAAATTGAGTTGAATGAGTTACCTAAGAGTTTTGAAGCAACAACTTACACTTCTGTACTTCTTTCTAAAATTACTCGTACTCCATTACCATCATCAGTACTTTCGGCAGAGACTAGCCGAACATCACAACCGATTCTCTGGCCAAAAAACACCTAAAGCAAAGCAAGATCTTCACATTTTTATCAACAACATTCAATTAATATTTCCCTGTTCAATGGTAAAAGAAGATGAAAAACAATGCAGAATGGATCCCTTAGTCCAAAAAATGCAAGGAATGAATGAATAAAAAGAGAAGAGACAGTGAATAAATATTAATCATGTATAATGAAATAGAAAAATGGATGAAGATGAAATGAACCAATCCCCTTCGCCACATCATCAATTTTGTTTGGAGATGCATCCTTGACAATCTATTGAGTGTTACGTTTATTTATTTTAAGGAAAATTACAAGCAGAAATTATTTTTTTTTGGGGGGGGGGGGGGGGGGAGGGGAGCAGATCATATGTGGCAAAAGTGACAAACCCAAGTAGAATTGTGATCACTGTATCATTCATAGATTTACAAAACAATCCAACAAACTAGATTAATCTATTTAATCAATTTGCTAACAACCGAGGCCAATAGATTGAAATTTCACAACCATCTATTCATAGCCAAAGTTGTTTGAATATTGCATATTGATAATATTATTTTGGTAATTCTAACATGTTTGTCAAGTGATGAAAAGCTAGGTCTCAAATGTGTATGCTTTGCCGGATGTCATTCAAAGGATCATACTAATGAGAAACTGTCACTCCAGGAAACTCCTCTGAAAAATCAAGACCTCAAGAAACCAAGCAAGCATTGATCACAGAGCTACAAGCAGTAACAACAATCTCCAAGAGCTACTGAGTGGAAAACGACATTCAATGGAGATCATATAAGAGCTCAAGTGATGTGGAAGCCAGGTGTCTATCTCTTCACCAAGCATCAACGACATTTTTAAAGAATAAATTCTTAGGTTTCTAGTACTTAGGATTTGCTTTTATTGGTTTATTCTTGGTAATCCTAAGTTGTATTGATTCTTCCACTACTTTGGCCTAGACAAGACCAATGGTTGAAACCGGACTTAAAATTGGACCAATGATTGAAGCCATTCCTTGACTGGACCAATGGTGGTAACATTGACTCTTCCTATGTGAAATTTGACCAAGACTTGACCATTAACTTAGAATGGTTGACCATATGTTTGGACAAGTCAAAGTGGCCTCGAATACCCTTGAATATCACTAGGCAAGTTGGTTGAGTCCCCCACCTGAAGTTGAGCTCAAAACTGCATCAGATTTAAGCTTACTAGCCTTGCGAAAGAACCTGGGGTCGACCACAAGATAGGTGAGGTCGATCGCCGAGGTTGACCCCAGGGCACGGAATAATAACCAAGGTTACCAGACCTCAAAGGCCGAGGTCGACCACGGTTAAGTTGGGGTCAATCAGAGAGAGAATATCGCAAAAATATATATAAATGCAACGGCTCTCTAGCTGGTCGACTGAGACTGGTTGAGATCGACTGCGGATGAGTCTAATGGCTAGAAATATAGCCGTTAGAAGGAGATCAATAAATAAGGTTTATGTGCCTTAATAAAGAAGATTTTTAGGCATCTGTGAAAGAAGTTTGATTAAGGTTGAAACCCTGAAAATACTGAGAGAAAAACCTTATTATTTGAAGGCCAAGGGAATGCAGCTAATCTGAGTATCTGAAGGCTGTTTTGTGGGAAATCAAGTAAGTACATTCATTGTAAATTTACCCTAGCATAGAGGATTTATTTGTTTGTGCTTTCATTTGCTTATTTGCCTATTGAGAGGCTTGTTGTAAGTTGATTTGAAATACTCAAACACCGTCTGAAGTGAGTGTGAGGGATTGATCTTGACTCTTTGAGAAAGGATCGGGTTGTAGGTAGTGAGCCCAAGAAACTACTGGGTTGGTTGTGAGCCCAGGAAACGTGTAAAGGTCTTATTGGCACCTTGGGAAACCAATAGTGATAGTGAAAATCCAAGTGTGAGAGTAGCCCTTGAGTAGATGTAAGTCAAGGGAACCGAACCACCCTAAAATCTCGTGTCTTCTCTTGTGTGTTTTGTTGTTTCCGTGATCCCTCCTAGTCCTTGAGTGCATTGAAAAAGTGATCATTAGCCAATTTACGCCCTCTTGGGTTGCCATACAACGGTCCAACAAAAACATATACGCAAGGATGCTGAATGTAGGACACTATTTAAAGAGCTGAAAAATGCTAGAAAAACTATAAAGATCCAAATCCGTTCTGTTGGATTTCCAAAACCATTATGAGAGGCTCAAAACAAAAGTAAGTCCATTTGCCTAGATATCAACTAAAAAGCTAACAAGCTCTAAATATAAATACCTCCTAAGGCACAGAAAGAACAAATAATAATGGAATTTAGAGTCTTACCCACTTTTTCAACTCCTTCTGGGACAGGAAGGTTCATGACTCGAGGATCATCTGCATTCAAAACACACACATCCCCTGGTTTTGCCTCCATAAGAATCTCCCCTTTGGCTCTGGCAACTTCCTCTAAACTGCCAAAATTCACCAAATGAGAAGGACCCACATTCAAAATGATTCTCAAAGAAGGCTGACACATTCTAGTGAGCTTCAAGATCTCTCCTTTCTCACTCATTCCTAGCTCCAGAACCGAGACCTTAACATTTTGAGGTAACCCAATTAAAGATAAACCAACCCCAATCTCATTGTTCTGGTTCCCCTGCGTCTGATGAATTGAACCGAGACTTTCCAGTGCATGAGCAATCATCGCTCTTGTAGTCGTCTTCCCCACACTACCTGTTACTCCAACCACACGACCATGGAACCTCTTCCTGGCATACATGGCCATCTTCTCGAGTGCAATCAAAGTATTCTCCTCAACTTGGACAAAACCCATGTCCCATTCTTCACAAATTCGGTTTCCTATGACCCCAATACATCCCTTACTGCGCAATTCAGGGTTGACAAAGTCGTGGGCATCGAAGTTTTTCCCAACTATGGTGAAGAACCATTGACCCGGCTTCAGATTTCTGCTATCAGTAGAGATAGTTCCAGAGGGACCCCATTTTACGATTTTCCCGTTCACAGCTTCTGCTATCTCAGTAACACTCCAGAAGGGCTTCTTTACTAAATCGTAATTGACACGGCAGCATACACTGATTCTGCAACTCAAGTGGTTTCCAGAGACACTGGATCGAAAACTTCCGGGTTTTACAGAGAAGGTTTTGTGAGCGTAAGATTGGATTGATATTGCAGCCATTGATTCGGCTAGGCAGAGACCTTGTTCCTGAAATTCATAGTGGACCTCTTGAAGTGATCGGCTTGAGTCTTTTTTTTTTCATTTATGGTAAAGGAGAGGAGGATGGGATACGAGGCTTGTTGCGCGTGATGACACCGATCAAGGTTGCAGTATCCGACTCGATGTGGATGCACTGCAGATTACAGGCTGAAGCCATCAGCATGTGACCTGTCCAGTGGAGGTAAACAAGAAGTCAGAAATACATTTTCCCATTTCTATTTGCTCTAGGCTTTGTTTGGTTGTCAGGGAAAGCAAATTTTTTAGGTAAAGTGAAAGGCCAAAAGGTGACAGCGCTCGATTAGCGTTTCATCAATCCGAACCGTTAAATTGTTATAATCTAATCTAAAACGTTTAATTTATTAAATCATCTTATCTATTATTTACCTACCTAGCCGGTGAACCACATTAATAATAGCAGTTCTCCGTCTCTTTCAAACACGATCTCCAAAATCTTATTTGTACAAAAAAAAAAAAAAATCCCAAAAATTAAGTTCTTTACAATAAGGGTATGAAGGGTGCACAATTACGTTGGATGATAGTGCACAATTACGTTTTAACCATTTTAAAAAAATTAAGTTAAAATTTGTAGGTTTTTCCTATTTTCAAGCAATGAATGTGATTTTATTCAACTATCCTTACAAAATTATTTCCAATTGGGTCCTAAACTTTAGTATGAAGAGGGCACTAGGTGTCTTGTTATGTTTGGATAAATAACAGACCCTTGTTACATTAATAATTTCTCAATTTTTTTATTATCACTTTATTATCTATTATTATCGGTTGAGTTTTTTTTTTTTTTTTTTGGGGGGGGGGGGATTATTCATATTTTTTTTCTCCAGATATCCTTAAATAGATAGGGATACTCCTAAACTATAACGGATGCGAATCTTCAAATATCTCATTATGTCGGTTGCTATACCCTATATAGATATAAACGGATCGGATATAATCGGATCCGGATATTCCACGACCGAATATGGGTATCCCTAAACGAATACGGATGAGAAACCAATGTAGTGATTTTTGAATATTTTGATTTACATCCCTGATTTATGTAACCAAGACTTGCCTGCACCCGACAAATACAATTTACTCTCAATCCATGTCTCTCAGTGGATCGAAGTCTCATAATTCTCATATCACTGTTCCTTAGATCAGATATGATCGGATCCGGATATTCCATGACCAAATATGAGTATATCTAAACGGATACGGATGAGAAACCAATGTAGTGATTTTTCGAATATTTTGACTTACATCCCTGATTTGTGTAACCAAGACCTGCCTCCACTCGACAAATACGATTTACTGTCAATCCATGTCTCTCAGCGGATCGAAGTCTCATAATGCTCATTTCACCATTCCTTAGATCGGATATGAATCGGATGTGATCGCCTCATAAATCTCATTTCATCGAACCTTAGAACTAGTTGAATCATCAAAAACCCTAATGATCGCGGTCAATGATTAATTTTTTATTATCACTATATTATCGGTTGAATTTTTTTTTTTTTTCGGATTATTCATATTTTCCCCCAGATATTCTTAAATAGATAGAGATATCCCTAAACGATGACGGATGCGAATCTTTAAATATCTACTTACGACGGTTGCTATACCATATAGAGATATAAACGGATCGGATATGATCGGATCCGGATATTCCACGACTGAATATGGGTATCCCTAAACGGATACAGATGAGAAGCCAATATAGTGATTTTTCGAATATTTTGACTTACATCTCTGATTTGTGTAACAAAGACCTGCCTCCACTCGACAAATACGATTTACTGTCAATCCATGTCTCTTAGTGGATCGAAGTCTCATAATGCTCATTTCACCATTCCTTAGTTCGGATACGAATCGGATGTGATCGCCTCATAAATCTCATTTCATCGAACCTTAGAATTAGTCGAATCATCAAAAACCTTAATGATCACGGTCAATGATTAATTTTTTATTATCATTATATTATCGGTTGAATTTTTTTTTTCTTTTTTTATTTCGGATTATTCATATTTTTTCCCAGATATTCTTAAATAGATAGAGATATCCCTAAACGATGACGGATGCGAATCTTTAAATATCTACTTACGACGGTTGCTATACCATATAGAGATATAAACGGATCGGATATGATCGGATCCGGATATTCCACGACCGAATATGGGTATCCCTAAACGGATACGGATGAGAAACCAATATAGTGATTTTTCAAATATTTTGACTTACATCCCTGATTTGTGTAACCAAGACCTGCCTCCACTCGACAAATACGATTTACTGTCAATCCATGTCTCTTAGTGGATCGAAGTCTCATAATGCTCATTTCACCATTCCTTAGATTGGATACGAATCGGATGTGATCGACTGATCACCTCATAAATCTCATTTCATCGAACCTTAGAACTAGTTTAATCATCAAAAACCCTAATGATCGCGGTCAATGATTAATTTTTTATTATCACTATATTATCGGTTGAATTTTTTTTTTCCTTCGGATTATTCATATTTTTTCCCCGGGTATCCTGGCCGATCCCGTATCAGTGGGTCGATATGGACAAGGATAGAAATGTACAAAAAATAAATCTAATTTTTGAACAAAAAAGTGTAAACCTAATCGACAGATCGATTCACATCGGTATCGCTGAGACCAATACCAACAAGGGTATATATATATATATATATATTAAAAAAAGTATTTTTTTTTAAAGAAAATAGGGTAACCTAACCGATGCAATCTAATACATATCGATCTCCATCTCCACCGATACCGATCTAGGATGGTATTTATTGGACTGGATCGGTTAGGTTATCCTATGTTCTGCAAAAAAAAAAAAATTTTTTAATATATTTTTACCTTTGTCTATATTGACCCACCGATACAAGATCGACCAGAAATCGATTTTGGTCTCAGCCGATATCGATCTAAATCGATCTATCAATTAGAAATAACTCTTTTTTTTGTTAAAAAATTAGATTTTTTTTCACATTTTGACCTTTGTTTGTACCAACCCACCGATACGGGTTCGGGTAGGAATCGATATTGGTATTTGCTAAGGAATTGGAGAGAGAGAGAGAGATCATTTAGAACAAAAATTCATTTGGGATTTGGCTTTTTTTTTTTTTGGGTTGGATTGTGATTTGGCTGAATGATGTTGTATATAGGATACGGATTTCGGATAGTAAATACGAATGTTCGATTGACCCGTTTGGTGAAGTCTAAAATGACTTTGTTTCTCAAGTCTCATTTCATCACCTAGCTGTTCACAATCACAACTTCCAAAGTTTGAAGAGGATAACGTGGACCATCTTGGGATTTTTTTTTTTTTTTTTTTGTGTGGTACAAATCAGATTTTGGGGATCGTGTTTGAAAGAGACGGAGAACTGCAATTATTAATGCGGTTCACTGGCTAGGTGGGTAAACAATAGATAAGGTGGTTTAATAAATTGAACATTTCAGATTAGATTATAACAATTTAACGGCTCGGATTGATGGAGCGTTGCTATTATTAATTTATAATAGTAGTGCTCGAGCGCTGCTACCGCTCGCCCAAAGTGAAATATAATTTAGAGGTGATGTTTTTTGTTCGGGAGCTTATCGGGTGGGATTTCGATCATGGGCCGGTAATTTCACCCACCCCCATGTGTCTTGGCGCACCTAAGCACCTTGCACCCCAATACAAAAAACAAACTGCGTGAAAATAAATTTTTTAGATTTTTTTATTTGTTTTTAAGCTAAAGATTTTTTTTTTTTTTTGGTCTTTTGGGTACGAAAAACCTGGGACAATAGACAAGGATGATGGAAACAAATGATAATATAATTGGGCAAACATATGGCCATCTCGTACATATATAAGTAGTGACAAAACTCAAAGGAGAGCAAAATAACTCTAACATTAACCCCTAATTTTTGTCATTTTAGGGTTGTGATGGCTCTGGTTGACACTGGCTGCCCTGTATTTTGCTATTTGTATCCCTATATACAAAAATAGGGAGAAAATGAAACATCATCAATACCAATCATTCTTAAAAAAAAGTCTTAACCTTTTCATAATAAATCAACAAAACATAGACTCATAAAGAGTATGAGTGGTGTAGATGGATTAAAAAAAATAAAGTGTGGGTGGTGTATATATATTTATAACTTATTTGGAAGAGAGAATACTACTTGGTCGCATGACCCTTATGCGCAGGGACCAATGGAAGTGCACGCCCAAGCATCTAATATAGGAGGTGGGGTGGTCATTTCGCCAGCCATGTGTCTGGGCGTAGGGGGCACTACCAAGCAACCTTCTTTTTCCCAATTTATTTATATACATTTTACATAAGGTCAGTCGGGCTGGGCTGGGCTCAGCCCAAGACCTCAGCCCAGGCCAACCTGCAGGCTGAAAAGCTCAATTCAAACCCTGTTCCGGCCGAGGGTGGGTTACAGCGGATTCGGGTTGATCGGGCCAAATTGACACCCCTAGATTGGTGTTCCAGCCATGCCGTGCCATGCCATGCCGTTTGTGTTCCATCCAGACCATTTATCTCTTACGAAGAAAGCCAAAAAAAAAAAATCCAGAGCATTCATCTTAGAAAACTGGAAGTTAAATTTTCTTCATTTTTGGGCAAATATCTTTGCTTTGTGGAAAAGCACCACTAAAACCATGGGACCTTAACCTCCAACTATAAAACCTTAATCTTTCATTCTGGAAATCCTCAACCGTACACCATGAACTCTATGCTTTTGGGAAACATTGAAAACCATTACGAACATCACCCCCAGAAGATGAAAACTACTCCCCCCCCCCCCCAACGGGCCATGAATGACACTAATGTTTATACCCTCGTGTAGAGAGTGGTGTAGAGTGTTTTCCTTGATGCGATTATTTACTTGGTTGGATCAGAATCGTATCCAGGGAGCCCGGCACCCAGGGTGCTGCCAGGGGGCATCCAGCGGCTGAGCTATGCCACACACATCTCAACACATGCCTAGAGATATATGCGATACAGTCCAACGGTTGGCAGGACCTTGGGTGTGCTGGGCTCCCTGGAGACGAGCTAAATTCAATTCAAGAAGGTATAATTTCCCAGGTAAAATTCAGTATGGTAAAGAGCATGAAACAGAATTGGGCTTGAATGAATATTACAAGTAAAAAACTGCCTAATGAGATTTGAGAATGTGAAAACTGGAAGCATGTTGATTCATCACATACATAAACCTAATTTAACGAATCATGCAAATTTTCTCAAGAATTAACTTAATGAAGATAATACCTAATAGTCCACAAGAGAAAAATCAGAATTTGCAAAGCAAGGCACATATGTGCTCTTACACCACTGGAATGAGTCAAATATGAATCGAGTATTTTACACCTTGCTCTGTCTTAGCACCTAACACTAATATAATGGTAATGAACAAAAGAAACAGTAAGAAACTGCTCTCTACCCACTAAGGCTGCTGCTTACTTCCACATTTTTGCCTATAAATGTACATATAATTCCTTTTCCCTATGGCTCATTTCAACACAATAAGAATTGGCAAAACTCATTCCTAAGCCTAGACTACGAACACACTCACAATGGCATTAGATAACCTTTGGCTTGAAACTTTTGGTTACCCTGTTCTTCCCTACGCGGAGGACCCATCACGAGCTGTCTATTCTCTTTCTGTTATACACTGGGGGACTGAAAATGCAATCACCTATGCGCAGATGTATGTGGCATTGGGTATGTCATGGGAGCCAGGTTCATTGGAGCACCAGGAACAATAGGTCCAGGAACTGGAGGTCGCACACCATATGCCATGTGTGGAGGGCCAGGAAGATTTACAGGAGTGCCAACTGCTGAAACGAGGGGTCCTCCAACAGGTTGGCCGATGGTAGTTCCATATACACCAACTCCAGGGGCACCAGCTGGGGCCTGAGGTGGGATTTTGGAGGATTTACCAGAAGCTCCTGCACTAGATCCATTTGTTTGACCAGTGATTGGACCTTGAGGTGTTGATATGTCTACATTCCCCACACTAGTAATATCATGGATACTTGATCTTCTCCTGTCTTTGTTCATTGAGTTCAGGCGAATAAAATATTTTTGTGCATGACTGGCCACCTGTGTAGGTGTTCTTGACACCACAAAGTTTCGAGATATACTCCGCCAATCACCTTTTCCATATTTATCCAATCCAAGAAGAAATAACCTGATACATCAAAACACCAAGGATTTGAGATACTCATTAGAAAAACAAATGACTGCGATAATTGTTAAGCATGTATTTTGATCCAAACAAGAACAGCAGCAAGTCATCTACTGTTCTGAGACCTAAGACCACATCTACAAACAACACACACACACACAGTGAGAGAAAAATTGACAGTACAAATGAATGGCATGTCCCCAGACTTGAAGAGCCAGAAGCTAGCCAATCTGAAGAAAAATGCATAATATTTTAAACTGGCAGAGGAACATTCATGACAAACACCTAAAGCTACTACTCCAGAAAAGTAATTTAGATCAGATGTCAAGGTGCAGTTGCTAATGTTTGATTCCCAAGGTGGTAAGAGTATTTCTATGACATACCAGCACTTGCAAATTTCAACTTCCAACCAGAGGACAAAAGGTGTCATATTTTACTTGTCAAATATAATGCAGTGTAAGAACAATATTTCATAGCCAACCCCAAAGAGTAAGTAGATCAGCTGAAATTTAGAAGTTGACATGACAAGAAGCATGCCTATTTTTCGTTTCTATCACAACCATAAGGTCACTTTAAAGTCTAAAAGAAGCAGTACCAAACACATATTATATGGGCAACTGGGTTCAGAAAAATTCCTGCTGCACCTTGACATGCATTAGATAAGATAAAGTCTTCTCTGAGACAGCTACAGAGAATGAAAATGCTGAAAAACAACCTGATACTAGAAGAATACAGTTGAAGCAAAGCTGAAGTTCAGTAGTGCCATAAATTAGCATAAACACACTAAAATAATAACAGAAGGAAGCCCAAAAAATGTGAAAAGGAAAAAAAAAGCTCACAAGAAAAAACACACAGAAATGAGTTTGCACTTTGCAGTTTCTGATAATCCCTGAAACAAGATTCCAAACAGAAGATTATATGATCCCCTTGTGTCTGTACTTTCTGATAATCAGAATAATTCCAAATATGTTAACATACAAGAGGACTGACAGACTGAAAAGTCTACACCAGATCAAAAAAGTTACAGACGCACACACACACACACACACACAAAATAGAGATGGACACACACCACCGAAATCCCTAACCCACACATGTACGTCAAGCAGAAAAAGGGAAAGGGATCATAGTACAACAAATTTCTGCATTCTCAAAACATGCTGTCTACTGGATTCCATTATATTGTCCTATGAACTTCTGGTACTGGGGCATGCTTCTATTTAGCATTTTTTTCTGTGATTATATACGATCAGCTTGCTCTTGATACCTAATTTGAAAGTGATCAATTCCAACAAAGCAATAGAACTGGGACATTAGTGAATTCAAAGACATGGAATTTGTACGTTCACGCCATACTATTAAACCTACTACAATATTGATTTATATGATCTACAAACTAAAAGAAGATAGAGCAAACTATATTTTCTACATATAGTTCTCAGGAAATAGAGGGTCATTGCTTAGAGCACTAGTAAAGTTTCACGCTGCCAGGGAAAATGCCCGGGTTCGAGTCTTGAGGGCAGCCACCTTGCTCAAAAATGGCAAAGATTAGGACCGGCTCCAAAACTCACCCCTCCTAGGACCCGGCATAGGCGGGACCAGCACTGGGCAATGACCCTTTATAGTTCTCAGGAAATAAAAACACAAGAAAGAGAAAAGGGATAAAGTTATATACAGTGTTCACGAAGCAATTTTATGAAAACTTGGACCACATAATTGCTCCTAATCTTAAATACAGGCCCCGATCAGTTAAGACTTGAGTCATGAGAATGCATGTAGTTTATTTATTAGCCCCATTAGAATGGAATGGCCTAGAAAAATTATTCAAAGGACAGAAGCAATCATAGACTGTAAAGCCACATGCAGAAATTCTGATTGGAAATGGAAAACAATTGCAAAAGTTCATAGTTCTAAAAACCAGACCAGACTGGACAATGGAACCAGGTTCACATACTGGACACATCCATGACCACACAGTTTTTGGAGCTAAGCTTCTACAAGGAATTCTCTTTTTGAATTAGTTTCCCATTTTGTGAAACCTTACTGCCTATCAGCCAACATCCTCCCTTAAACTCCCTAATTTGCAGCTTACACAGGGAGAGGGGTAGGAAAATTTGGTGATTAAAAATTTTTTTTGGGGTACTTTGTGGATTGTGAAGGAACACAATCAGAATTTCTTTGGGAGCTGTGCACTTTTGGATTGTGAAGGAACACAGTTTTCTTTGGGAGGTGTGCATGCATTTGTGTTTGTGTGTGGGTAATCACACTAGCAAGTTTCTGTATTTATTTTCTCCTCGACAGGTAAGGGTAGTCACAATCCAGATGTTTTAGGGTTGTGAAAGTGAAAAAAGATGTCCCTTGGTTTGTAGTTGTTCCCCCCACCCCCTTCTTTCTTTCTTTTTTAAATTGAATATCAACAATCAATTTAACCATAACATGATGCATGTCCTATATGTGTTTCTGGTGGTAAAATACTTCAATATGGAGGTGAAAAGTGGCAACAAAAGTAGGTAAATGCAGTTGGAACTGATGGGAAAATATAGATGTTTGCTGCTCTGGGCATCAATATCAAAGTGCATCTTTCTAATTTATTACAAAGGGACAAAAAAAATCCCAGATAGGAAGTTAACGGAAAAGCACTAATCTTCTTCTAGCAAGTCCCAAAAGAAAAGGGGAAAAGGGGGGGGGGGGGGAGCAGAAAAGAAATCTGTTTTAAAAACTGCAGTCTAAATAGAATACATGAAATTCACGATACATTTGAATATTGACTCTCTGAAAAATGGTGAATTTTCCACTTCTTATTTTCTATTTCTAATGTTTTAAATCACAACCTACTCCAAAACTAGGTTTTCTGCTATATAGACTCCTAAAAATAGATTCAGCACCTGTGTCTGACACATGTTCAACAGATTCTAACACAAACATGGTATTGACATACCTCCTGCTATGGCTACTGATATAATGGTAAGATTAATATAACTACTACCGGTACTGTACACACACATATAAATAATATGATCTCTTTCTATAGTACTTGAGGAATTACCAATAAGGTTTAAAAAAAAAGAAGCTTTAAACCACACTTAGACTGAACATGGTCTGTAAAGGCAATACAAGTAACCTATTTACAAACACATTAATAACTGATTTGTTTCATAATATTACAGAATTTCAATAAGATACAAACAAAATTTAAGACCACCCTAACTGAAACATATATGAAAATTCAATACAAATAACATATAATAAACACAAAAATATTAAATAATTTGGTCACTCCATTACAGTTATAGAACTATTATATCAACAGATGATATGAAATTAATTTTTAAATATCTAAAAGTAAAACTTTTGTATGCCTCTCCCGAGTCCCTAAATCTTATTCTTGGGTTTTTTGTTGTGTCAAATACCTTGTGTCCGGCTAAAATTCTGACACCCGCATCCTTATCCAAACATAGACTGCATTGAACCAGGTCAAATTGGAATGGAACCCTATGTTTCGCAGTCCTGCCTGCATTTCAAACTATGCAAAGTCTTGACCAAGTCAACCAGGGGCCAACTCTAAGCAATTCAGAATCATGTAAATTCAATACTTCATCTGACTAACCATATTCTGGGGAAGAAGTTACTTGTTAATTAGAACAAGTATTTTGACACACTGACAAAGTATGACATCAACAAGAGGTCCATGCATAAATCCTAACAAGAAGTGAGGTAAAATCAAAGAGCAAAACTTATTAGTTTATGTCCCAAGTACTAAAGACTATTAATTCCAATAGCACTGCCTGCCAGGTGCTCCCCAATGCCCATGCCCTACATAAATCCTCGTATCGGTCTTGTCATACATGGCTGGGTGCACTAATCTCATAACTTTAACATGAAATGAAAAGAACTAACACTACTATTTTCAATTTATGTGTAAAAGCATAAAAGCATGAAGGATTGAATAAGGACTTGGCTAAGTCAAGTGGAAAGGTTGCTAAACGTAAACAGGGTGTGCACCTCTTAAAAACTAGAGATTCAGCTCCTCAGCGATTAACCAATGCACTCTTAATCATGTACAAGGATTTATAGATTGGTAGAGGACCCTGAATCATTCTAAGCGATACTGATCTGGATTAGCAGCTCCAATTCACTAGGCAAAAATTGATCCACTTAATTAATGTTAGATCAACAAGAGTTTTCTTTCTATTTTCACCCTTAAGAGAGTGAATATCTAGGCCGTAAAATGTTTGAAAAGACTTCTAAAAGTAAGTGATTTAGGAATCTCAATTATTCCCCTACTTCATAAATCTGTGTTTAACCTTTTGATGATAACAGGAGAAATTTATCTTCATTAAGACTAAGAATAGACAATTTTGTATAGGCAACCAGAAGAAGAAGAAACCAAAATGGTTTAGCATCACTTAACTTCTCCGGGAAAAGGGGCAAAACAAAACAACAGGCTGCAATCAAGCCTTATGTAAAAAACCTGATGGCTTCTCCATCTCAATCCAAGTTCACTGTCAGATGATATTAATTTGCAGCCCTGATGACTTAAGATATCGTTTAGGGCTCCTCTGTCGGTTAATCATACGAGAGAATAAGAACCACATAAGAAACATGAGTTCAATAAGGACACACACACACACAAGAAAGAGAAAAAAAAAAGAAAAAGAAAGCATAATATTCTAAGTAGTTTCAGTGCAAGAACCTAATAGACAGTTGAGACGACTTCTTCTACAAAGCATAATATTTAATTAAACTGTAAAGACCCACTAAGCAATAAAATAATGCAACAGTAACCAATCTTTACAAAAAGCAATGTATCAGGATGACAGTTTCCAACAACACACCAGAAAAATAAAACAACAAATGTATTTACCTGTGTTCTTCCTCTGTCCAAGCTATTCCCTTGCGTCGTTCTTGATCAGACCTTGATGACTTCCCTCCATGATTAGATTCATTCTGATATTGGCCATGATGGTTTCCCTTTTTACCAGCCCCAGCCTCGACTGACTGGTCTGTTGAACCCTCTGAAGAAGAAGCATAAGTAGGCAGAGGAATACGGCCAGATTCAATCCCGCTAATATCTTCAAGTAAAAGCTCAAAATGATGTTTAACCTCTGCTAGAGATTTCCCTGGTACGTCCGCTGCAATCTTCTCCCACCGATCCTCGGAGTCCTCAGGATGAATTGCCAGAGCATTCTCGAACGCTTTCTCCTGCTCCCTACTCCACAAGGAGCTACTGCCCGTCTCATCTGTGGTCATCTAGCCTGGTTCAAATCTGCCCAGAAGGGTTTCATCTACAGGGAGATAGATAGCTTGAAAGGGGACGCAGAATAGGAAATCTACCAAATTATGGGAAATCTACACCAGACTCAATCCCCAAAATCATAAGTGAATGCACAGCAATTGAATGAAATCTTTCCTTTTAATTTCTACTATCCTCGTTTTGTCCTTTCAGGAAAGTGTTCGACATAGATGCCAAAGAAGTCCTGATTTTCTACAACAGATCTTGGAATTTGGATCTGAATTATTACTATCTACTGGTTAAGTGGCAGACAGGAATTGTATACTGCAAGACCTATAATAACAGTTCCCATGGATGCAAGTGCAGGGAGCAGATATGTCAGAGCAGAGGTAACCGAAGAGAATCAAACAAAACCACCTCCCTAAATAATCAAAATTGGGGAGGAAGAGGAGGAGGAGGAAAGGAATCCAATGGTGATTTGCTCCACAAAAGGAATTGGATTTCTGGGAAAAATCTGGGCCTATCAGAAAAAGGCAAAACATTTAGTTAGATCAGGGGAAATAACTTATTAGCCAAAATAAAAGATGTAATAAATGATGGTGTGGGGCAACAAAAAAAATGGAAAATATTAATGGTGGACAATTCAATCAGAAGAAAACCAGTAATTCTGGACAGTGAGATGTGAAACAACCCACAATGAAACCAGACCCAACCAAGAAACACAAAAAAAATACATATCATGTAATGAGACCAAATGGATTCAAACTAGCCTTTCAAATTGCAAATCCTGTTAACCAAAAGTCCCCTTCATGAGCACTGTTTCAACAGCACAGGCCAACAGAAATTCATCCTTCTATAATCCTGACTGACTATTTTAGCCCCCTTTTACTGTAGATACATAGCTCCCATACCTCGTTTCCTTCAGCAGATTAAAACCAAATAATGAGAATCCCACCACTAATAGATACCCTTTTCCTCATGAGCAGACAAACAAACAGTATAACAGTCAAAATAATTTCCTTCAGAAACACACATGTATTAACACCACCAACCACCAAAAACCCCCCACCTCAAGAACCATCTTTTTTCTCTGACAAAGACCTTTACAGTAAAAACCCATGTCATGATTCCTAGATTCTAACCATGATTGTGAACAACCCTCATCATGTTTCCCACCCTTTTCACTATTTACCACTAAACATTGATAGGCAACAATAATCATAATGTTGATATATTAGAAAGATTCTTCAAAAAAAAAAAGCAGCAGCAGAAGATTTGTAACTGCTAACAAGATCTCAAAGGAAAAACACCCAACCTAACATTTACAGCCAATACTTTTCATTTTAGAACGATTATTTTTCCCCCTACCCTTTTTGACTGAACAGAAAACAAGATCTTGCACCTCTTCTAATACCTTCATTTCTGGAAATATTAAAAAGACAGAAAAGTATCCGAAATTAATAACACATTCTATAATTAGCTTAGCCATAAAATTTCAAATAATGACTGTCTAATAAAACAAAAACTTAACAAGACAATGACTCACAACCTGGATAACCCAAAAAAAACCTGTCAAATCTACCATTGCATAAAAGGGTAAGAAAAGATTACTTAAGTTAGGCAGGAAATACCCAAAATGCAGAAGATACCCATCAGCTCAAAAGATTTGTTAGAAGCAAATTGAAAGGTAAAGAGCCAAAAAAAAAAAGTTTGAATTACCAAATGAGTCCAAAAGTCTGAATTCAATCAGTAGGGCCGCTAAACCCAGAATAGAAACCCACGGGTCTGGGTCTTAAAAAATCAGTGTACTGGAGTTGAAGACAACAGTAACCCTAGAGCAGAATCAGAACCCCCAATAGGAAAATCTAGTGAATACCCACGAACTAGATAGGCCGGAAACCCATGAAAAACAAGATTTTGATGAACAAAAGACCTTGTAAAGTGAATGAAATTACAAGGGTAGGGAAAGAAATTTTACTTGATGTTGATGGGTTATCTTGAAAGATTGACACGAGAGTTTGCGTCGGGGTCCCATGGAACAACTACTTGCAGGGCCAGCTGGGATTGAAAAGGCTCCAAGTTGGTTAAAGTAGAGAAACTGGAATCTACAAAGACCATCAATACTGACCAAAGAAAGATAAGAGACAGAGAAGATTTCTTTGTCAATTGGGTGCGGGTGAGAAAAAACCAAAAGGAGTCGTCAGGAGATGAGATAAAAGATCTGCAGTTGCAGAGGGAAGAAATAATTTTTTTTAAAACGAAAAACAGGGCAGTGTGAATTTGTTCACCTCTCGATGCCTCCCTCCGTAGCAAATCGTCATCAAAAAAATTTGTTTTTCAAGTTTCAAATTTGTTGAGCTTCCAGCTCGGCTCCTTTCTTCTTGTTTTCAGTTCTCAACTCGTTATAAAGAAAAAGACATCTATTGATAGAGAAGACAGAATTACAGAGACCAATTTTGGATTTGGGTCGCGTAAAATGTACACCAATCCTTTTTTTTTAGAGATACATTCGCAACCAGTAAAATACAGCCTTTGAAATGCATGCACCCCTTGGTCCTTACCCTCTAAAATAAAAGCATGGAATTATTTTATTATTTTTTTACCATCTCTCTCTCTCTCTCTCCGAGATTCCTATTGCCAAATACAACTAAACAGTAAATCAATTAGGAATGTCAATAGATCAATATTCAACACACATAAGTGCCCACAACAAAATTTTCATGCTAATCTCTAATGGAGAAATATACAATGTGGCAATCGTAGAACAAATTGTCCAAGTCTCTCCATAGTAGTTCCCTAACTAGTAAACGGTAACTTTTGGATTGTTGTATATAAAATGATAATTATAACAAGCATATAGTCATGAACTAAAATTAATTAATTTAATCATATTAAATTAATTAATATATTTTCATAGTCATGTGCTTGTTGTGATTATTTTCTTGATGTCAATTGCCGACTTTTATTGTTACTAGTTCACAACTATGGACAGATTTAGGCTCTCTGTTCTAGGGTTGATACATTGTATATTTCTCTAATGGAGATTAATATGAAAAGATAAATGTGAACACTTAATTGTGTTGAACATTGATCCATTGGAATTCCTGATTTGGTTTACCGTCATTGTATTGTCAAGAGGAATTTTCGGTAGTTACTTTTTCTCATACCTGAGAGACATTTACTGTTATGTTTACATTTCATGCAATCATGGTGATTCAATGGTTAATGTCTACCGACAGTTTTGACAACACCCTGGACGTTTCTTGTATGTTTTATATGCGTGAATTAGGGGTGTCCCTCAATAAAGTTTCACACCCCGATAGGGTGAACATTCAAAAGTATGTGCGTTATTGGATAATGATCGATTGGAACTCGAGGCCTCAGTATATTAGATATTATTATTCGAAAAAAAATTCAAATAAATTTGATTGATCATTGGTCCTAATACGCACGGTTGTTATGCAGCGTATTTGCAATTTTGGTGGGACGTTTGTTTCCATACTTGTGAGGGTGCATTGTGGATGTTGGTAATTTGGGGAGAAAACATAATGAAAGTTTCTACGATAGGGGGTTTTCAGGTTACGCCTTTTATAGAGTTGTTCATTTGTGCAATTAAGGAAAACTTAAAGTATAGAGATTTCTTTTTGTGTAAATATGGATAACTTAAAGGGCTGCCCTTTAGGATCACACAACTTGATATGATTTTGACCATTGATTTGTAATCTCTTGATTAAGGCTTTTCTATTTAAATGGAGGCTTGGTTCAAACCCTGGTTATTGAGAATCCAATTATTCTCAACAGTCGAGAGAGTTTTTGAAAGAGAAAAGAAGAGTTTTATTTCTTCTTCATTAAACTAGAGTTTCTATCATTGGAGTTGGAGCAAAGCTTTGGTGATCATATTTTTGAGCTGCATTCTTTTGGAGGAACATGTCATTAGTGCGTTCTAGGTAACTTATTCATCTTAGTAAATGATTTGTTATCACATGTGTTCGTTGAGATCATGTCTCTATAATGTTTGTAATGTATTTAGCACCGTACCGCTTCCGCTGTTGCCAACAAGTAGAGTAGGAGTCTTCCAAAAGAGTGGAGAGTTCCAAGGAAGTGAAATATTCCCAGAGATGGGTTATCCAAGAGAGTGAAATCTTCCAAGGGTGGAAGAGGAGTCCTATAAAAGGAGAGAGATGTCTACCATGATGGATAGTGAGAACCTAAAATGTGAGGAAGGGGGACGAGAGAAGGATACACAAAGGGGTTGGGTTTGAGAATCAAATCACAATGATTGTATGCTTCTCTAAATCTTAATGAAAGTTTGGACTCACTCCGTTGATGTAGACAGTATCACTGAACATGTACAACATAAATCTTTGGTCTCCTATGTATATGCTTGTTTTATCTTTTGTGTTTGTTTTTTCTACACATACGTTTTTGTGTATTGTATACAATTCTGTGGGCGTATACAATTTAGTATGTTATATACGTTTTCATATGTTGTTCACATCAAAAGTAGAATATTGTTTGCCACCCCAATACTATAATATAGATACAACCATATACACCTTTGTGTGAGAAGAAGTAACCATTAAAAATTATCATGAGAATGGTAGGGTGATGATATTTTAAAGGTGTGTAGAGGGCTGCATGGTGAAGAAGTAGGCCATTATCTCGGCAATAATGAGCCAAGGTCGTATTTGCAGTGAATCCCCCCGTTAAATAGTCATTTAGTTCTGGAATACAATCCCGAGTATAATCGAGCTGACTTTTTTTGAGCACGAATAGCATTTGCGTTCCCAGAGTTATTATCACATGATAGGAAACTGTAGACGAGGTAAACCCATTTAGTTACTAAGGATCGTAAACCCATTTGAGGGATAACCTTTTGCCCAATATAAGCAAAAATTGGGCTCAGAACATAGCTCACAGTTATTACAAAAAATGCACTTTTATCTCTAATATTTAACCTTGGATAAGAGTTATTCTTTAGATGCGGTTATAACCCATGTAACACGCTTGCTTTTGATTGAAATTTGGCTCAGGTATTGCAAGTCCCCTTATTTATATGCTCAATGAATTGCAGACTCCTTGGCCTGGTCGGCCCTGTCGGTTGAGTCACCGATTGATTGGCCAGTTACCTCTCAGTGACTTCTGAATCTCTGTGAAAATGAGGTCTCTACTTGTAATGATTCTGTTTATCAATGAACTTGCTTTCTACCAAAAAAAAAATGAATGCATGATATGTAATTTCCTAGGAACAAGAGATTGCAAGTAGTTTTAAGGTCCTTTTAACTAGGAGTATAAACGGATCGGATTCGGCTTGGATACGGATCGGATGTGGTCGGATCCGGATATTTCTTGACCGAACACGGATACCTCTAAACGGATTCGGATGCAAATCGAATTTGGTTTTCGACCTTCCGTTTACATCTCTGCCTTGTGTAACCTGCACCTTCCCTAAACGGATACAATTCACTCTCAATCCATATCTCTTAGATCATGATTCTCTTTTCCTCATATTCTAGAACTTGTTGAATCTTCAAAAACCCTCAAGTTCATTATTTACTTAATTTTTTATTATTAAACATTCAGATTTTTTCCGGACAGATTTTTATTGGAGTATTCGATAAGGATGCGGATTAGATTCGTATTTTCGATTATCCATTTATATCCCTACTTTTAACATGATATGAAGAGATTTTGTTTTCATTGATCTTCCCATCACTTAAATCTTTCAGAGGACTGCTTTCAAACATATATATGCCTTATCTTATCTACAAGTGTACAGATGTGGACATCCTAAATTCATAAGTAAATGAACTGTCAGGGGTTTATGGTATGAATTATGAATATATATCCTTCTGTCTTAGAATCTCAATTTAATTGGATAGAAATTATATCAAAATAAAAATTGAGAGTACTATGAGATCTTGCTGACATTTCTTTAAGTAACAAATGGCTTTTCTTAGTCAATCCTTTGTGATTAATAATTCACTGGTTTTTGTACTTCTTGTCATTCACCTTAAATCCATGATCTTTAAATCCATGGGCGGTGGTCAGACATTGGTGAGAAGATATTTCATCTCACCTTTTAGATAGGAATGAAAGGAAACACTTGTGGATAGGAAAGATTTTCCTCCTTCCTTTTAAGACTTCTTTCTCTGGATGGTTTAATATTGCATTCAAGGTAGGAATTCCTTGAGTGGCAGGTAATTAGCTAGTTATTTTCAGCATTGAAGATGGATTTAGAGTTATACCATCTTTTGAAAGAGAGAAGTTAGAAAAAATCTGAAAAATCTTATGGGGATGATCCAGGAGCAGTGTACAACATGAATCTTGCTGGAAAGGGCCAAGATCCACTATAATAGTAAGACCATTGATGTACAGATATGGGCTTGTGGGATCTAATTGCTAAGCAACATTCCTAGCTGTTTGAGTAAATGCTTGTGTTTCAATCGACTTTCTAAAATGGCATACCTAGTGCACGAGGCTCCCATCACTGTGGGGTCTGGGGAGGGTCATAATGTATACAGCCTTACCCCTGCTTTCATATAAAGGTTATTTCTAGATTTGAAGTCATGATCACTTGGTTACAATGGAACAACCTTTACCCTTGCACCAAGGCCCGCTCTCTTATGTTCTAATCCGCTTCCATGGGGAGAAAATTGGGAAGGGTTATTGCCCGTATGGTAGGTCTCACTTTTCACATGGGTAGGTCTTCAGGTGAGTCTGTAGCTGCTTAGGGTTTTTATTTTTTAAAGACTGGTTAGTTGAGTTACCATGTAATGCATCTAGGGCTGGTAAGTGGTAAGGGATATGTGCTTACTTGTTCAGCTAACAGCCTCTTCTTCCCCACCCCCTTTTTCCAACTTTTTTTTGGGGGTAAATTACACCTCATGCACCCAATGGTTGAGAAGAGACGTTTGGGGTATCTCATGTTTGAAAAATTAATGTTTGGGGTACTTTATTAGGTTAATCCTACTCCAAAATGAATAAATTTCCATTTTTACCATTTTAACAAGTCTCTCTACTGCCACCGTCGATGCCACCACCTCCACCACCCCCCTTTCTTTTTTTTGTTTTTTGCTAATTTCAGCTCACCCCTCGATTGATCTGTTTATCAATGTATGGTTTGGCTCTAGTCTAGTATTTCAAAGAGTACAATGACAAGTATTGATCTATTGTGAATGCGATCAACAAAGCTCTCCTCCAAGATGATTTTTTTGTCATAGATCAAAGTAAACGGAGTGAGAAAACCAATGTTTGCTTCCTTTTTTTTTTTGGGGTGGTAATTTAGGGCTCCATAGTGATCGATGTTTCTCTTACATGAAGTCAACCTTTTTGTAGACTTTTACAGTTACCGTTGGAGGGTAACAGTACACCACTCAATTAGGAATCAACCCCCCCCCCCCCCATTTCTCTCCTTATCACTTTTGTTATAGGATAACCATTAGAAAATGTTGAATAACCAACATGGCCACATCACCAACATCTTTCACTTGGCCAAGTTGTCTGAATCCGTCCTTCATATTCCCATTTTCAAGAACACCTGTAAAGAAATTTTCATTTTTTTTTCTCATTTCCACGAACAATGATTATTAGATTTTCATTGTCATGACCAATATCATTCAGTTTCTATTTTAGACATAGACTACTCAAAATCCTACAAATATTTTAAACATGTAGTTCCAATTCTAGACTTAGATTGCTCTAAATCCCATTAAATTCATATGTTTGATGTAGGTTTCCACACACTTCCTTTGTGAGGGGATCAACTATCATATCGCTTGTAGGTATATAAGCTACTTTAATTTCACATTTTTTATATATATCGTATATAGTGATACTAAACTTCTATATTTTTTCTTTGAGTTGTTTGCACCATTGTCTATCAGGCTTATTGCTGTCTGATTATCACAAAAAGATTTCCACTGGATTATTTGTAAGATCCATCCCAAATTCCATTAAGAATTGTCTTATCCAGACTGCATTAGTACCTACCATACTACAAGCAATGCATTCAACTTCTTGAGTGTGCCTCGCAACAAATCCTTGTTTCTTGCTATCCCAAGAAATAGTTACACTTCCAAATACAAACAAATGCCTAGATGTTGATTTATAGTCATCTCTGCCACCTCCAAAGTCAGCATTAGAGTATCCAATAACCTCAAGTTTTTTTTACTTGAAAACACAATTTTTACAATTTAGTTCATTTGTTGTACTTCATTATCCATTATTTCAAATCTACTATTAAGTTCATATTTGGTTTTAATCAGTATTTCTAAGTCATTTCTTGCTAGTAGTATATCATCAACATACAAAAAGAGAATTGTAAAACTACTATTACTTTTCAAAATATATACATAGTTATCCTGCTTATTAATCACAAATCCTATTTTAAAGATAGTTTTGTAGAATACTAGATACCACTGTTGCAAAGACTGTTTTAATTCGTATGACGACTTTTCAAGTCTACATACTTAATTTTCCTATCCCATTACCTGAAAACTTTCAAGTTATCGCATGTAAATAGTTTCTTCTAACTCACCATTTAGAAAACAGTTTTCACCTCTATCTGAAATAATTCTAAGTTCATATGTGCAACAGGTGTCAATATTAACCTCAAAAAGGTTAATTTCGTTACCAGAAATTAAGTTTTCTGGTAGTGTATTCCTTCTTTTCATCTAAATCCTTTTGCAACTAACCGAGCCTCGAATTTACGAATTCATCTAACTCATACTTTTTCTTAAACACACATTTGAAAGCTATGTTCTTCTATTCTTTGGTCATATAGTTCTCATACTTGATTCTTTGTGATGAAATCAATTTTTTCTTGTATAACATTTAGTTATTCACTTGATTCTCGTGATTTTATCGCTTCGCTATAGGTTATAGGATTAACTATTTCTAACATATCTATGTCAAATGTATGACAAAATAGCTTACAAAGATAAAAGTAGTCATCTAAATAAATCGGAAATGCTCTGATTCTCTTACTCCCACTTACCCTAGGTTCCAAGTGTTGTCCTTAAAGATCATGTTGATCTTGAGGAACTTGAGTTCCTTGATAAAAAATTCATGATTCATCTTGAGAGTTAACATCATAGTTATCATCAACGACATGTAGGAATTCTGTATCCTCCTGCTACTTCTTCTAGTTTTTTAGAAATTCTATGTTATGCCTCTTAATAACCCCTTTTCGGGATAAAAGAACCTATATATCCTTTTGTATATCCTATGAACTTCCATCTTATAGTTCTAGAATCCAACTTGTTTCTATACGGATAGATACTAAAATGTAGGGTATTGATCTCTACTTCTTTAGATTTTCTAAGTTTAGTTTCCTACCTATCCACAGTTCATAAAGTTTAGATTCAGCTGATTTAATTAGAATCCTATTCAAAATATAGTTTACAGTAAATATTCTCTCCCCAAAATTTAACGGAGAGAGTAGAATATGATAACATGTAACATATTACATTGAGTAGCATTTGATTTCATCTTTCAGCCACACTATTCTATTGTGTTGTGAAAGACATTGTCTCCTATTTGATAATTCTGTGTTCATCACAGAATTCCTCAAACTTAGTGAAGTTATGCTTTCCACCATGATTGGTTTTGAGAACTTTAATATTCCTTCCAAAGTGATTTTGTGCTTCAGTTCTATAGAGTCTGAAATGTTCAAATGCTTCTGGTTTCTACTTAATAAACATACACATATTTGAAGTATGAGTGTTTACAATGGGAAGTGATCTATTTCATTGTTTCTGTTTTGTCAATAAATCACATATTTTCTTGTATAGATTTTTCATCCTTGTATCCCGAAGCCTTTCCAGATCTACCAAGAACAAAAGAACGAGGCCCTGAATCCTCAGTCTGGATATCGAGACCATGATATGATCGTGCAGCAAAAAATTCTGCACCAGTTCTTGCTTTTCCCTTGACAAGAGAATGGGTATACTTGTCATGCACTTGAATGGATTTCTCTGTAGCCTCCACCAAAGTAAGTGATCTTTCATTCCCTTCCACATCTTTCTCTGATTCTGCAATCAACTCAAATGTTAATCAAGTTACTCTAATTATTACCCTTAACTAGATATTAATCATGGGAAATGCCCTCCAATAAGAAAGATTGCAAGTATTGATAATGAAGATAGTAACAAGAAGATAAAGGCCAAATACTTCTATCATAAACACTTGCATCCATGTCGTCTAACAAGGCCATATCTACAGAAAAATAGAATAACCCATTTATACAGAATGGTCAAGGGGGAACCTATAAGAATCTAGATCAGTTGCAGGAACTCTTCTTTTAACTCAACCTTCTATCATAAAGATGTTGAATGTAAGACAATTAAAAACATGAGGTATAATGTTGGTGGCTGAAAGAGTTAAGCTTGCATAGTTGCATTCAAACCTAGGCATCGAATCAAATTCAAACAGGTTATTTATCAGTTGGTCTTAGGAGAGAATTTGCCCCCCAGTCCAAGAATTATAAGTGTAAGCTATGGTAATTTTTATAGCTTCTTGCATGCAAATCCTTGTACAACACAATTGTTTCTTCACTAAATTGATCATACTTTGGCTTGTCATTTCATTTCCCATTCGGAAAGGGTTTTGTAGATTCTTCTAAAACAAGAAATGAAAGAAAAAAAAGAAAAAAAGATATAAGTAATATTTCCTGACAGTAACTAACAATTGTGGGTTCTGCCTCAATATACAGCAGAAATTCAACATTCCTGATTTTGTTATATGAAAACAAAGTTTTACCCTAGGAGGCTTCAATAGCCATCTAAACACTCCCAATTGAATACAGAATCTACTATTTAATCCCAGTGTAATATTAAAAATAAAATACATGCAGATCACATCTGTACCCTCCAATATGTCGTAAGATGATCTAGAAACTGTTCTATTTAGGTCCTCGCCCTGTTGTTTAGGTCCCCTTCAGAGATTTTCAGCTTGCACCTGATGTTGTACTTTATCCTGGTACTTTAGCTCCCCCAACCGTTCTCCCAAAAAGATTTGCAATGTAATCCATCAAAAAGAAGAAAAAAAAGACCAATGTAAGAGTGGAAGCCAGCCAGCTAAACTTTCATCACATAAGAGCAGAATTTCCAATGAACTTAATCGCATTAAGCACAGATCGTACAATAGCTATGATCAGGAAATTCTTCAGCACCATATCTACCTTATACTTCATGGGAGTTCCTTCAACAATCTTGAGAAAGCCTCCACTGCTTTAGACTTCCTTTAGCACATCAGTAACAAAAGAACTCAATTTAATCCATCTTCAACGATAAATTCTCCGAGTGGCATGAATATCAATCCAAGGTGTTAAATGAGGTTGTGAAGCATTCTTTTTAGTGGTTCCACTCTTTCTTCTTTGGTTCTAAAGATGGGCTGACTAGGGCTATATGTCTGGCACAAGCCCACCCATACTTGGTAAATACTAAACGTGCAGGGAGGAGGCATGCTTCAGCCCAGCCATTTTATAGATGGGTCAGTTTCGACGGCCTGAAAAAATTAAGTTTTACATACGCAAAAAGGTTTCCAGCACAGACAGACCTGAAAACACTTCCAACACAGAAGCTATTTCAAGCCATATGGAATGGTGATTTGTCATTCTGACTATTGGATAGATGGAGTATCCCATGGATTGGCCACATGTCAACCTCATGGCCCACCATGTAAAGGAATTTCCCCCTTGTTCCAATGGTCCCAAAGGGAATGACTTTTTCGAAATTCAAACAATTTTCAATATAATAAACTGACTCATGGTGACCAATGATTAGATGATGAAATTAACATGTCAACTGACTTTGATAGCTAACTGAAGTGCCACCTAGTAGTTTAGCCACTATGTAATGTAGAAGTCAGGTCAACTAAGAACCACTCTATCGTAGGATCGATGTTCTGATATTCTCAAGCCTTTGTGTAACAATCGAACATCAATTCCAGTGGCTGATTCAGTCTTTCGAATGGTCTTCAGCAGATCAGCAACTTTTAGGGCAGAACTCTCACTAAAATTGATTGGAATAAAAGATTAAAAAAATAGAAAGATAGTTTGGATTGAGCCTCTCACTCTCTCACTTGGGTCTCTCGCCCACGGCCTCTCACCGTTACTAAGGTTGGCTATCTCAGCCTGGGATCTCACCCTTTTCAGCCTCTCTCAGGACAATGCATTGCAAAACAGCAACATAACTTCATTCATTAAATTGTGTGGAGGCCACTATGGGCATTACATTATATAGACGCGAGGGTTGAGCCCAAAATAGAAACAAAAAAAAATAAAAATAGAAAGTCTTTAGAAGAGCTGAGACTTGAGTTACAAGTAATTGAACTTTGCAAAGAAACAAATTGCCCGCTTGATAACCTTATGGGTGTTTCTGTTTTGGTTATGTGCTGAGAAACAACAAAACAGTTTTTTCATTTTCAGTGCTGAGAAACCGTTTTTGACCCGCTTGGTAAACCTGTTCTTGGAAATAAGCAAAACCCTTTTTTTTTTAAATAATTAACAAAAGGATATGTTTGGCACACTTTTCCAATTTTTAAAAGAAGAGCATAGTGAACGAATATAGGAGTTTTTATCGGGCACACTTTTCCAATTTTCAGCCAAGAAACGACAGAACATGTCCAATGTTCTGTCAAAAGTCTTCTAGGGAGCATAAATTTTTATTTATGTTTCCAAAAGCAGTCACAAAAAACACTTCGTTATCAAGCGATTTTTAGGTGTTTTTCCGTTTCTCAGAACGGAAAAACACCAGAAACTGTTTCTTGTAAGGTTATCAAGCAGGCTCAAAATTAGAAGGTAACTAAAATAGAAAATCTAACTCAGTTAAGTAACTAAAATAGAAACTCTAGTTTAGAAACAAATAACTAACAAAATAGAAACTAGATCTATGCCAAGAAACTAATAAAATAGCAACTATGGATAGATGTTGGCAGCTTCCACGCCAGCTGTCCATATGACCCATAACACTGTTCACGTGAACAGTTACCTTTTTTTTTTGGAATTCTGTCTTGGTCTCTTCTCTTCTCATGCTTCTCTCAGGGCTGGGGGTGCCTTAAGTGATGCTCCATCGAACCAACAAAAACCTGCCACATCATCAGACCAGGCTGCCCCTCACAGAAGTTGAATCCCACAACTACATTGGACCAGTTTTGGGGCTTGTTCTTACGGCTACACATGGACCTGTGATCTATATCAGCTCTCCCCATCTTGAAACAAAACTGGTCCACGAGTTTAGTGGAGTTATCGAATCAAACTTGCATGATGAATTTTCAACTGGAAGTAGAATGAAACAACCGTCGATCTTGTCTACCGCCTCTCCTTAGCTCTGATAGCAAATAATGTAGAAGTCAGTTCAACTAAGAACCACTCTACAATAGGATCAATATACTGATATTCTCAAGCCTTCGTGTAACAATTGAACATCAATTCCAATGGCTGATTCGGTCTTTCAAATGGTCTTCAGCAGATCAGCAACTTTAATGGCAGAACTCTCACTAAAATTGATTGGAAAAAAAGATTAACAGAAAAAAAAAAAAAATAGAAGGATAGTTTGGACCATAGTTCAAGATCTCAGTGAGATCTCGGTTTTTGAAAAAACCGAGACGAGATTGAAGGCGAAATGGAGAAATACAGTGTCTCAGCCGAGATCTCAGTCATCTCGGTGGGAAACCTTGGTATACAGACACTTATTTATGCAAACCTTGGTATACAGACACTTAAAGCAGGACATGCACTTATTTATGCGTAATATCATTTAAGTAAATAAAACATTTACTTAAGTTACCATTCATAAATAAGCAAATACCCTCCCTATTTGAATCCAATAAAAATAGTTAAAAAATAAAATTCCAAAAGAATAAAAAGCCAACCTCCCAGTTCAAGAACAAAAACTGGATTTTTGGCGGTAGGTGCAATTTTCAACTTTTAAATGCTGGGGGTTTTCTTAAATCTATAAATTCCCTAAATCTTTTTTTTTTTTTTTTGGGTGAATAAAGAATTCATTACCAAGGAAAGAAAGAAAACAGGGGCCTCCAAAGGGGGCTACAAAAGCCCACGGGTAAACCAAACTTCAGCTAGAGGCAGCTGAAGAAGAGAAAGAAACATTACTCCCTTGGGTCTCTCACCCACAGCCTCTCTAAGGTTGGCAATCTCAACCTGGGCATCTCACCCTTCTCAACCTCTCTCAGGATAATGCTTTGCAAAAATGCATCATAACTTCATTCATTAAATTGTGTGGAGGTAACTAAAATTAGAAGGTAACTAAACAGAAACTCTAACTCAACTAAGAAAAAAAATTAGAAGGTTAACTAAAATAGAAACTCTAGTTTAGAAACAAATAACTAACAAAATAGAAACTAGATCTATGCCAAAATAGAAACTAATGAAATAGCAACTAGGGATATGATATTGGCAGCATCTAATCTTCCATGCCAGCTGTCCATATGACCAACAACACTGTTCACGTGAACAGTAACCACTTTTTTTTTTTTTGGAATTCTGCCTTGATCCCTTCTCTTCTTCATGCTTCTCTCTGGGCTGGGGGGGGTACCTTATGTGATGCTCCATCGAGCCAACAAAAACCTGCCACATCATCAGACCAGGCTGCCTCTCACAGCAGTTGAATCCCACAACTACACTGGGCCGGTTTTGGGGGCTTGTTCCTGCAGATACACATTGACCTGTGATATACATCACTATGCCAAATATCCAGATCCATAAATATACACCAAATCTAGCTTGGTTATAGTCATTATTGTCAAATATATAATCAGGTGAGTTCAAGCAGGATTACTAAATGGGGGTAAACCAGCCCATGGGTCTAGACCCATGCCTGAGCCTTGCCATTTAAAAATTGGGTTAACAAGCAAAACGCGACAACAGCTTGTTCAAACACACAAGGATCAGAAATAGAAGGTCCAGGAGGCCTACACATGTATCCTTCACAAATTATTTGCATACATATAAAAATACATACCATATCATGGATTTTTCAAAGATATACACAATTTGGCATGTTCGGTATTACTTTGTACTAGTACTATTTCATATTTTTACTGAAGTTGCTTCAATGTAGGGGGAAAAACTTGTTAGTGCTTTTTCCAGGGGCAACATGTGCCTGACACATTCCATCATCACTTGTATCGTTTAAACAACCAACCACTAGAAAGGCAGAAACTAGGAGAGAAAGAAAAGATACAATAACCATATCTTGCATTACAGATGCATAGTTTAAAAAATTAAACGGAGAATTTAAGATAAAAAACTTCATTTTTATTGGTATGAATTACGAAATGAATAAACCTGATGTCACTGCACATGCATCAGGAGCAAATTAAATTACCTTGCAGTTCAATATCTTCTATGTAACCACCTTGAAGAAAGGAAAACCGAGCTTCCAATTTGTCACCGACTTGAGAAGAAGGATAAGCAACCAAATCCCGAAATTCCATCACATATTCTCCTGTCCACTGGCTACCTCTAAAGAAGCAAAAATATATCATGAAGCAAAGAATAATGAGCGAGCCACACAAGGAAAACTTCTCTTTATTCAGACCCCAAAAAAAATCTTCTATTCATTCTGACATTAACTGCAAAATAGTTACAAATATACTGTTGGAGCCTGATAGAACAGTATAAGCCCCTACAAGGTAGTAATTAGGACTGTAAATGGGTAACCGAAAATCCGAATTCGATCCACATCCGTATCCGTTTAGGGGCATCCGTATTCGTTTAGAGAAATCCGGACAGAAATCCGAATACTCCGATAAAAATCCGAATCCGAATACTTAATTATAAAAAATTAAGTAAATAACGATCTTTGGGGTTTTTGAAGATTCAACAGGTTCTAGAATATGAGGAAAAGAGAATCATGATCTAAAACTATGGATTGAGAGTGAATTGTATCCACTGGGGGGAGGAAGGTTTGGGTTACACAAGGCAAAGGTGTAAACGGATGGCCGAAAATCCGAATTCGATCCGCATCCGAATCCATCCGAATCTGTTTAGAGGTATCCGTATTCGACCAGGAAATATCCGAATCCGATTGCATCCGAGCCGAATCCGATCTGTTTACAGGCCTAGTAATAATCAACTTGATACATTAAAGGAATAAAGCTGGGATTAAGTCAAGCACAAATGATCTTTGGTATATGGTCCATACCATCAGGATTCGGGACTGGTCCAACCCACTCATGATTACTGAAAATAAGTCTGCGTTCAACACTACAGATTAGTTAACTAAAAGGATTTAGAAGCTTATCATGAGCATTTTCAGTAGCCTACAACATAGACTGCCAGAAATCTCTCTCCTCCCTATTCCTTGGTCTTCTACTTTATTGAACCTGTTGAGTAATCCTTCTCCCTCTCTGCCTATCTTGTTGAATAACTGATGAGAAGTATTGTCAGTCATTCAGTCCAATCAAAGTTACTACATGAAAACAATGCTCATGGGCATATGGGCCTTATTCTGGGCCAAACTTGAGCAGGATTTGGATTCAATAGTGGGCTTAGTCATGAGCCACAAATGGGTACTATTGTGCTTCCAAATTGAGTTGGTTTTCTTTCGACACATTGCTGAATAGACCATCAGTTCCAGGCCAGATGTCCTTAATATAGCTGTATTGGGTCCAAACCCTATATTCTGATTTGTCTAGTATATTAGGGTTTGTTGTTACTATGGTAACAAGGGAAGGCCACGGCGCCATGACACCAAGGTGCCCAAGGAGATGGCCATATTCAAGGTATATTTGCCATATTGCAGGTAAGTTCTCCATATTCAAGATACATTTCCTTCATATTCTGCGCTGGTCACCTTGATACAGAATACAACTAGCACAGAATCTGAAGGAAATGTATCTTGAATATGGTTTGATATCAAAATCAAACCCTGCGTCTCAGTAATGAAGGCAAAATTAGAGGTGTTTGATATGGTTTGATTTCAAAATCAACATCTTAGAATTGTATTTATTAATTGGCGGTGGGCCTTGGTGCAACAGTAAAGGTTGCTCCATTGTGACCAAGTGGTCATGGGTTTGAGTCTGGAAACTGCCTCTTTGCGAAAAACAAGGGTAAGGCTGCGTACATTATGACCCTCCCCAGACCCCGCAATGGCAGGAGCCTCGTGCACTGGGTACGTCCTTTAGTTGGGAGCATTATACTACTATGGGACTAGGCTATAGGATAATTTTTTAAATTAGAAGTAGATTAGTTATAACTTATTTGTGGGATCCAATGATTACAGATATTATTTTACTTAGATAAGGTTCATCTCAAACGTGGGCTAGTGTTAGGATTTTATTTCCTTTTCTTTTATTATTATTAAGTTGTTTATTGAGGCTGGGTTATATCCAGTCCTGTTTCCATTTAATAATGTCCTTATTTTCAGTGTTTTAGTCGTTTAAGAACACTCCAAACTCAGCTTGCGTATGGAGCAGATTCCTTAATAGTTAAGCCTTGTCTTTAGCAAGTTTGAGTAAATCAAGGAGCCTTGTTTTAGCAAGTTTGAGTCAATCAAGGATTCTCCCAACAGCCCCTATGGTTGGATATTCCTAGTTTGCGTTTTCTTCTTTTACTTATTCCTTCTCAGAAAAGGTTTGTTTGATTCTTATAAATATATGTAAAGTTTTAACAACCCCCACGATTTTGATGATGGAATAAGATTTTTTTTTTGAATGAGATAGTGATCATTTTCCGCCACTACTCTTCTTTCTAAAACCTTGGTTTTAAGTCGAGCCACTCATTCACACCACCTGAGTTGCAGTTTGTCCAATAAACAACCTTATCTCTTTGTCTAAATTCCTAAACCAAATATTCCAGTTCACTCACCCCAAACGCAATACCTTTTTAGGACATCTGTGTCTGGACATCAATTGTCCTCGATCCATACCTCCAAACTCCCTCCCCTTCTGTTCCTGCTGACATAATTATAATGTCTATGATACAAGGTGTAAGATATGAAACCCATTCAGCCAGCCAATATGAGCTTCTGAATTCTGATCGATCTGAATCTCTATTCAAACATATAAAGTACCCTTTTTGTTCGCAACTTAAACCTTAAATCATTATGTAGAATAGAATCTACTTCTGATGTTGTAATAAGAAGCAAACTGTAATGCAACCAAATGTGAGAACACAATAGATGGAATGAAATTCTGCAGAAGACATTGAAAACTGGCAGTGACTTGCACAGTTGCACACCCCATTAATTTGATTAAGATTATAATACAAGCACCTACTATGATATTTACCACAAGAGTCTTTCAATAGAGAGTAAATCCTAGTGAAAAGGTAACAAAAAATCCCCTTGACTTCACCATAAGGATGGTTGTATGGAGGGTAAAATGTGGAAATTGTCTTTCACAAGGGATCTCCCTCATTTATCAAAAAGCAAATTCCACCAAAAATCATCATTAAGTCAAAATTATTTTTCCTATCTGGGAATTTCTTTTATGGCAAGGAAGTCATCAAATTACCTGCTGAAAGCCAGAAAGGCTTCGAAAGGCGTAATAACTGGAGCTAAGAACTCTTTGCTATCCAAAAGAGCAGTTTGGGCACAAGAGACATAAACGAAAACATCACACTGTCAAAATGCAAAAAAAAAATTCATAAAAACCCATCTACTCTTGTCAATTCTGGCAGAACAGAAAAAAATTAAATGAAAGATTTACCTCAGGGAAGTTAGCAAGCTTTGCAGGGTTTGGTCTTCCCATAACAAGAGTATAGGCCTTTTTCCCTGCTCCCATGATAAGTTCTTTCATTTGACGAATCATATGAAGATAACCAGCTGCAAAGGTAGTTTTGAAATTGAAAACTTAATCTGATCCTCATATTACGGATGCAGCACAAACAGGTAGGTTTGAAATGGAAAACTTAATCCAGTCCTCATGTTATGATGCCAGCACAAACACAGCCAATTGATAAAACTGAACACAAAAAATAAGAGAACTTTTCTACCGGTTCCATTAAAAACCGAGGAAAGAACTGAATATAAACACCAATGTATTTATATACCTATCCAGTCATCAACCCTAATTCTAACACAGAACTAAATACATTAACTCCTAAACTGATGTAGCATCCATAGCGGATAAGTATTCAGAAAGAAGAGATCAGACTAAAGCATCCTCAAGATAGTTGCAGACAGAACAGCAGTAGCAGCAGATCAAGGCTGGAGCTCAAAAGTCAGAACCTCATGAAAATTGGTTCTTTCAGTCCTGGATCGCTACAGTTAGTATTGGTTTTAAAATCAAGTTTGAAGTATGTTCAGCAACTTCTGGCAGGAGCAGTAGTTATGCCACCTCTGAAAACAAGATTCAAGCTTTCTTCTCGTCAGCTACTTTCTAAGCTGATTTAGGTTCATTGATGCACTGTTTAGAATGTATTCAAAGTCCAACAGTCTACTTTTGAGTATTTCAGGTCTCTATAAATAACCAAAACAGGGCGTCTAACACCGTATGCAAGTTTTATCAATTCAGTCTATTTTCTATCTGATTTGAGCTCTTTGCTTTAGCTTTTTTGAGCTTTGAGTTTAGAAAACTCTGTTGCAAAGGTCTTCTACATTATGAACTAAAGGATAAACATGTCCATCGCAGAAAATACTTAAAAGTAATAACAGAGACAGAAATAGCCCAATTAAACTTCAGTAGAGAGTGTAAAATAACAGACGGAAAGCCTAAATTTATTTAAAATTGATAGTGAGAGAGAAGAACCTATGTCCAGTTTAAGACCTATTCTAAACTAATTCCCCCCCCCCCCCCATTGAATCTGGCATATACTGATTCCTTTGTGGTCTTCTATCTGTCTCCATTCTGTACTAGCGAGGTAAGAAAGAGGCTTCTCAGTCCTTTTCAGTTAGAGTGATGTGCAATTACGGTCATGAATATCAGTGATATTTTTGAAAGCAAGATATTTTTAGAAAACACTAAGATTTTGAAATTTCATCACATATTGAGCTTTTACCATTTTTCATTGGATAATTACAAAATCTCAAAAATAAGTACATACTTTTATAAATGTCAGTATGCTTTCAAGGAAAAGGTATACAGAAGCTTATATAGCCAACTGAATACTCCAATTACAGAAATAGGATTATATTTTGACATCAAATGAAAGAAATCTTCATATATAATCTTCAACCTTTCCTGAGAAGCAAGATTCCTTCCGAATACATTGTAAGACAGTGCATACAAGCTCGTAAAGACGTAAAGGCAAGTTACAATAATGTAAAAGCATTCCCAAGCACTGGTTGGTTTGTACAACTCCTGATTGGTGGATATTAATCAATATCTACTCTCCATATAGGGGTGAAAATTTCCAACATTACCTACCAACCGATACAAAGATGACCCAAAGTTAAGAGGGTTTTGGATGAATGAAATTTAACTCAACAGGGATATGACAGACCATGACATGACACAAATAATAAACAGGTCATCTTAGGTTTGAGGGCGCATAACCCATCCAAACCATTTGACACACTTATTTTTAACAGTAAAAGTTATATATTTGTTGTTAAGTTATGGTCCAATAGGAGCCATGGACCCTGATTGGATCCTTTCATCATTGGCGGTAGTTGTGGGTGGTTTTATTCATGATAAGAAGGCTGTCTTTATCGTGAAAGAGTTCTAGTTAAGTTAGAGATATATTTAGTAGTGCTGCCTAGGTAGTTTCCTATTTATTTTAGTTCATTAGGGTTTGTTCTTCCCATCTTCTTTTCCAGGTTGGTTGGTTGTTAGTTCTCTATCAGGTCACATGGTTGTTGGGAAAACCTTCCCTACCTCCATGATTGTTTTGATGATAACAAACATGTTAGCACAAGCCATTGTGTATCAATATGTCAACAGGTTTGATGATGGAACCAAGAAGATCAAACCAAGAAGTTGAAGGACATAAAGCACAAGGATGTTCAAGACAAAGCTTGAAAGATCAAGGCTTTGACGACACCTCACCATTCTCACTAAAGAATAATTGAAGAATGAAGATTGAAGATTGAAGAACATCACTTGAAAAAATCAAGATGAAGACCTTCATGAAGATGTTTGTGTACACATTCACAAATACATACACACCAAGGTTCGAGAACTCGCGAGATCTCGCCGAGATCTCGCCGAGTTTCTCGGTTTTGGGCAAAACCGAGTCGAGTTCCTAGTCGGTACAAAAAACTACAATTTCTCGACCGAGATCTCGAAGGTGAAAATCATGGTTTTTTTAGTACAAAAAAACCAATATCTCGCAGAGATCTCGCGAGATCTCGGCGAGATCTCGGTTGGGCCCAAAGATGCTAGTTAGTTGTATTTAGCCCAATTTTCACCCAAAACCATTTCCAACATAAGAGAGAGAGAGAAGAAGTTCTTAGGCTCTAAACCAAGGGGAAAAACCTCTCCTTCAAATTTCTTCTTCTTTCTTTCGATTGTTGGATGGAATGCCTCGTTTGGAGTTAGATTGAAGTGCCAAGTGAAGATTCAAGTGCCAATTTGGAGCATCATCACCTATTTGCAAGATTTCAAAGGTGTTTTCTATTTCTTCCCCAAATCTATTTTTTTCAAAAAAATTTTGTAATCCTTGTTAGATTCATGTGGTTTTAATATATGATGATGGTGGTGGTGATGACACTTGGTGATGCTAGTGATGGTGATGGTGATGGTGATGGTGATGGTGGTGAAGGTGCCGCGCTGGTGGCATGCGGAGTGGCGGTTATTATGATGATCGTCATGAGGGGATGCGCGAGCAAGATCGAGCAAGAAGTTGGAACGCAGGACCTGCGCGTTTCACCGGTGAGTCTCGGTTTACGCATGTCACTCAAGATCAAGACCATGGTGGCTACCCTAAAACATACAACAGAAAGAAGGGTCGCAAACACTCACATCGCTCATATGCTCGGAGGAGGACAACGACGAGTATGAACACCATGCTTACAAGTTTCGGAAGCATGAGTATAGATACTACTAGTGAGCATCGGCCATGGCAATCATCTCAAGATCATCATGGCTATGACTATGGCCAGCAGAGCACCGGTTCCGATTATAGTGCCTATGGTCGAGATGGGCGATCGAATGAGTATGACATCAAAGCTCTAGGTCAGGTGTTGGGCATACATTCCTAGTCCCAAACCGATCATACATGCCTCAAACTCAATATGACAGATAAGTGGATCTTACACCTCATACCAACAACCTCCCATGTACCCTAAGATAGGGAGATTGGTATATGTTGATCGAAGACTTATATGGAAGTCGGTTCACACTATTTGCAACACTATAGCAATTCCATGACATGGGAATTATATGTGGATCGATATAGGGATGAATTTCTTGTTCAATCTCATTTTATGTAACAAATTAAGTGAACATTGATGTAATGTACATTTTATTTGAATGTTTTGATTGATGTGCTAATTAGAATGTTTTGATTGCTAATTTGCTATGTTTTACTAAATTATATATAGATTATGTTGTTTTAGACTTTTAGTACGACTCGTCGCCTACCAACCTATGGTCCAAAGTGAAACTCATATTTGGACTTGTTTTTGGCAAACTGGGCATGCCATTGTGTTTAAATGGCCGAAATAGGCTGGATACCAAGTTTCGGACCCAAAATATGTGTACAACCCACCGAGTTGGGGTCCGAGTCCAAAAAAAAATTGCACCACTCGCCGAGATCTCGGCGAGATCTCGGCTCGACTCGGTTTCTGGCCTAGCCGAGATGCCACCGAGACCCGAGTTCTCGAACCTTGATACACACTTGCATACTTGTATTTGTATTTGCATAATATTAATGAAATTGCATTTGCATCATATAGAGACCTTAGGAGGTTGTAATTGAACCCACATGACCTTAGGAAATGTTGGAAAAATGTTGGAGCAAAACCCCGCGAAACCCCAAAGTCAAAACTGCCGAAATCAAGCAATACAAGGGAACAGGACTGTGATCCAATCGACCGGATCTCAGGACCCATTTCATCCGGATGCTGGTAGCAGCATCACGGGAACGTTCTCATGACTTGGTCCGATCGACCGGATCATGTGGGGCGATGGTCTGTCGACGGCTGCGACCGGATGGAATTTTGCTCTCCAACGGATCTATTTCTCCAACGGCTATGATCCAGTCGACCGGATCATTCTTCAGGTTGACCGGATGGACCAAAAATAGATCCGTTAAAGCTCATTTTGCACATGTTTTTAGTGCATTAAATGACCCTATAAATAGAGGACTTGTGAGAGCTTTTCACTCATCCAATACAATCCAAAATAGTACTTTTGTGAGAGGTGAAAAGTTATTATAAAGTCCTATTGATTGAAGTCTAGTAGTCTCCATCAAGATCATTCAAGCTTGACTTCAACACTCAAGACCTTTACAAGCTTTCATTCTAAAGAGAAGTTCTAAGGAAGGTCAAAACATTGAGCATCATTGCATATCATTCATCACTTGCAAGGAGTACATGTTACACTCTTTGCCTAGGTAATTCTTACCTTTTCTTTATTGTATTGTTTATGCTTTTGAGTTAAGAAAGCATTAGTGTGTTAATCTAGACTGTATTTAGATTAATACGTTGGGATCCTCTTATCCTATAAAAAAGATTGTAAAGGTGTTCTTCCCACCTATTGTACTGAAAGGAAGAAGCTAGTGAAATTCTCTCAAGGTTGAGAGGAGTGGACGTAGGCTGAGTTAGCCGAACCACTATAAATCTTGTGTGTTATTCTCTTTGAGTATTTATTTTATCTATCTTGTCTTAATAAAAAAAAGATTTAAAAATGCTAATATTTCACTAGTGATAACCTATTCACCCCCCCTCTAGGTTATCTCACAATGGTATCACAGCTTTAATCAACCTTCTATTAATTCTGGTTTTGAGAGTCTCAGGTTTTTCTTTGTTTTGGTTTGCAGCAACCTATGCTGCCTAGTATAAAGAAAGCCAGTTAATTATTTGTTGATCCCGAAGGAGTATTTTGTTGATTGAAGCCAGTTCATATTCTTGCGGTAACATCTGAAGGAGTTTTTTCAAGTTTTTTGGAAGTCAAATTAATCTCTATCGAGCCACTGGTCTATTCCAAGGAATTGAAGATTGGTTCACCTTGCTGATGGCTCTACTCAACACCAATTTCAAGCTATTTTATCTTGCTGCTTATCCAGAATTTCATCTGGTGTAAACTCCATGGCGGTACTCTGTTTTGGAGAAGTTTCTCAGCTCTACGATATCTTCGATTAATTATGATCTACCCTGCAGATTGCTTTGAAGTTTTGGGACATGGTTTTTCTTCTATCAAGGCCTACTCGATCCATATTTGAAGAACATTAGCACCTCTGAGGTGTAGTAATTGAATCTCTCCAACTACAGCCTGCGGTAATCCAATATTGGCCCCTATTTTCCTTAATTTGATTCTAGATTTGTTGTTCAGTCCTATCTGTTGATATATGTCTGTGTTACCTAATTATTGGGGGTAACTCGATTGAGTTCTGGAGGTCATCTGACTCCATTAGATTCTGATTATAGTTTTTCACTCAATTTCTGAAGTGATTTTTATTTATCCTTGTTCTCGGGTAGTATCATCAATTTGTGTGTATGATGGCAGATCCGAAGACCACAGTGGACAATGGTAATGTTCAAATTACCACCACTAAACTTAATGGAGTTGGCTATTATCTTTCTATGGGCTCAGGACATTAAGGTGTATGTTAGTGCCAAAGGGAAATTGAAGTATCTTCAGTCAGAACCTCCTACTGACTCTAAGGACCCTTCTGAGATGAAAACCTATGAGGAATGGCTGCGGGAGAATGATACTGTCCTCGTATGGTTATGGAACAGCATGGATCAGTCAATTGCAGCCAATGACTCGTTTCATCCCACCGCTAAAGGAGTGTGGATGAGTTAAAGAGAACCTTCCCTCAAGAGAAAAATATTTCTCGTGTTTATGATTTATACGATAAATTGTTTACTGTCAAGCAGAGACACAAGTCCTTAAATGAGTACTTTAATGCTTTTATGGGTATAAGAGAGGAGATCAATATCCATCAGCCACTCACCACCAATTTGGAACAGTTACAACTTCAGTGGGAAGAGTTCTATGTTGCAAAGTTTATGGCAGGATTGAATCATGATTATCAGTCAGTTAAGAGTCCGCTACTTGCTGGGGAAAAGGTGACCTCCCTTAATGAATCTTTTGCACGTCTTAAGCACATTACCACTACTTCTCAAGTGGATCCTTCCCCTCTCCTAAAGAGAGATCGGCCTTTGTTGCTAGCCATGGTCGAGGTTCTAACTTTTCAGGGAGAGGGTGTGGCTCATGGGTAGGTCGTGGCTGTGGTGGCCGAGGTACAAGTGGCCAGAGGAGCGACTGGTCCTTCAAAGTGTGTCATTTTTGTGGTAAACCCAATCATACCATAGAAACTTGTTGGGCTAAGCATGGACGTCCAGAATAGGTTCCACCCTAGCTAATTCTGTTGGGCCAGATGGTAGTACTACAAAGGTGTCGTTTGGCGAAACTGATATTGCTTCCTCATCTGAGGTTCTTCATCTGGGTCTGTCTTGAGATGACTACAATCATTTTTGAAGCTTATCCAGAATCTTCAATCATCCACTGATGCCCCTTCATCCACCGCCACTCTGGCCCACACAGGTACATCTGCTTTCCTGACATCCACATCTTCTACTCCGTGGATCATTGATTCTAGTGCATCTACTATGACAGGTAAGTCTGAGTTGTTTTCTTCCTTATCAAATATTTCTCTCTTCTCCTGTCATACTTGCTGATGGATCTTCCACCAATGTGACTGGTCATGGTACGTATTTTCCTATTGAATCCATGACCCTATCTTTTGTTCTTCATGTACCCCAGTTACCATTAAGTTTGCTATCTGTTAGTCAACTGACCAAGTTTCTTAACTACTCACCACCTTTTTTCCTTCCTTTTGTGTTTTTCAGGATCTTCAGACAAGGAGGATGATTGGTGGCAGGCTTGAGTAGGCAGGACACTACTATCTACATGGCACTGGCTCCTCCACTACTGTTGCTACTACTTCTGATGTGTCTCCTCTCCAATGGCATCTTCGGTTAGGACATCTATCCCTATCCAAGCTTCAACAAATGGTTCCCAGCTGCAAGTTTATGTTGGGTTTGGAGTGTAAAGCCTGTGAACCTGGAAAACATCATCATTTGTCCTTTCCTGCTCGTAGTGTTTCGAGAAGTCAGTCTTTATCTTCCTTAATTCATTCCGACATCTAGGGTCCTTGTCGAGTGAAAAATAGCTAGGGTTTTTATTAATTTGTTACCTTTGTGGATGATTATTTTCAGTTAAGCTGAGTGTACTTGTTGAAAGATCGTTCTAAGTTTTTATCTATTTATAAATATTTTTATAATGAAATAAAGACCTAATTTGATGTTTCAATTAAGGTTTTCTGTTCTGATAATGCACTTGAATACATACAACGTGAAATTTCTGGTTTTTTGTTCTGATTACGGCATAATCCACTGAACAAATTGTTCACATACCCCACAACAAAATGGGGTTGCTGAACGAAAAAATAGGCACTTATTGGAGATCGCACGATCTCTAATGATTCATATGAATGTTCCTACGCATTTTTTGTGTGATGCCGTTCTCAGTGCATTTTGTTTGATTAATCGGGTGCCTTCTTCTATTCTTGCTAACCAATAACCCATATCTATTGTGTATCCTAACACACCCATGTTTTTTTTACTGCCTTGGGTTTTTAGATGTGTTTGTTTTGCTCATATTTTACACCCTCAGGTAGATAAGTTGTCTCCCAAGGCAGTAAAGTGCATTTTTCTTGGTTATTTTAGAACCCAAAAAGGGTATAAATGTTATGACCAGATTACTCATTGGCAATTTGTTAGTGCCGATGCTACATTCATTGATCGCACTCCATATTTTCTCCCTCCAGCGCCTAGTGTTATTCTTGAGAATGGTAGTAATTGTGCACCCCCGTGATGCCAATCCTTGTGTCCTTTGATCCTCCATTACAAGTATATCAGCGGCACAAGAAAACAGTGCCACCTACTGCTGCACAGCCCACCACTCAGTCTGATCCTCCAGCTGAAGCTCCAACTGACTTACCAATGGTTCTTCACAAAGGTACACGTTCTTGAACACAAAAATCCCTAACTACTTATCCTATTGAGAATTATGTGCCTATATCTTACTTTCAATCCCCTTACCTTGTCCATATCTACTAACTCCATTCATCAGACTTATCAAGAAGCTTTATCTCATCCTGGGTGGAAAGTGGCTATGGAAACAAAAATGGATGCTTTAATCTGTCGAGAGACATGGATTCTGGTGGACTTGCCTCCCGATAAGGATCATGTACGATGTCGCTAGGTGTATATAGTCAAGTACCATCCCGATGGTTCAGTACTTCAGTTGAAAGGCCTAAGGCCCGTTTGGTTGCAAAGGGATTTACTCAGACGTATGGTGTGGACTACTTTGAGACCTTCTCACCGATTGCACATCTCAACTCGGTCCGGGTGCTTATTTCCTTGGAAGTAAATTTCGATTGGCCTCTCTACCAACCGGATATCAAGAATGCACTTTTATATGGTGATTTAGAGGAGAAGGAGTTTATGGAGCAAACTCCAAGGTATATTGCTCAGGGGAAGAATTCACACAGAATTTGTAAGCTACATAAAGCTATTTATGGCTTGAAACAATCACCTAGAGCCTGATTTGACAAGTTCAGCTCGATTGTTACTAAGTGTGGATTTTCACAATTGTATTCGGATCACTCAGTCTTTGTTCGCCATCAAGGTTCTAAAATGGTTCTGTTAGTTGTTATATTAATGACATTATTGTGTTTGGTAATGATACAACATGTATTGCAAAGGTTAAGTCCTTTCTACATCAGCACTTTCAGATTGAAAGACTTGGATTCTCTCAGTCAGTGTCTTCGTATTGAGGTACTACGAAGCAAGAAAGGGATTAGTCTATCACAACAGAAATGTGTTGGACCCTTTACTTGAAAGCAGTATGCTTGTGTGTGAGCTAGTTGACACTCCTATGGATCCACATCAGAAGTTTGGCACCAATGATGGTGAATTGTTTGATGATGTGCACCAATACAAGAGATTAGTTGGGAATATCATTTATCTAACTGTTATTAGACCTGACATTTCCTTTGCTTTGGGCATTATTAGCCAGTTTATGCAGTCACGGAAGAAAATTCACTGGGAGGCAACTTGTCGGAAATTAAGGTATCTAAAAGGAGCTCCAAGAAAGGGGCTCATTTATCGTCCACATCAAAATGTTGATTGGTAGGGTTTCTGATACTTATTGGGCTAGTACGTATGGTGATAGGTCTACCACAGGTTATTGTACGTTATATTGGTGGCAATCTTGTCTTGCGGCGTAGTAAGAAGCAAACCACTGTGGCTAGATCTAATGCTCAAGATGAGTATAGGGCTATGGTTCATAATGCCGCTAAGTTGATATGGTTGAAATCACTTCTTCAAGAGATGGGTTTTCCAATCACTCAAGCTATGAAGATGTCTGGTAACAATCAAGCTGCCATCTACATTGCTAGCAACCCGATTGTTTCACCAAAGGAACAAACATATTGAGTTTGACTGCCACTTAGTCCGAGATGCTGTTATGAAGAAGCTGATTGTTACTCCATTTGTTTCTTCTGCTGACCAGTTGGCTGATCTATTTACCAAGTCACTTTTTGGCCCTGCTTTCCTTCAAAGCTAGGCATGGGAGATTTGTATGGTCCACAGCTTTAGGGGGAGTGTCCAGTTATGGTCAAATAGGAGTCGTGGACCCCTATTGGACCCTTCATCATTGGCAGTAGCTGTGGTTGGCTTTACTCACGATAAGAGGGCTGTCTCTATCGTGAGAGGGTTCTAGTTAAGTTAGATATATTTTGTTCTTCCCATCTTCCTTTTCTGGTTGGTTGGTTGTTAGTTCTCTATCAAGTCACATATTAAATATACATTAAACGCAAACAATAAAATATTTTGTACCTTGGTAGTTTGGCATATGCTTCCCATGCATGAGGTTAAAAGCCAAAGTCTTCATATTTTTTGAAGAGAGAGCAAATGAGCCAGTATCATACACCCATGGAAGAAGAACTCGCGAGCGAGATCTCGGCTTTTGAAGTGGTCGAGACGAGATGATATGCGAATTAAAAATCAACACCATCTCGGGCAAAATCTCGACTCGACCCAGATTTCGACCATTTTTGCCTTTAAAAACTTCCAGAACTCGACAAAACTCGCGAGTTCACTATCGAGTTCCAGATTTCAACCCTTTTTTCCCCTGTGAGTTGTTGCTACCTCATTTTGCACCTGGATTTCAACATACAACCTTTCGGTTGTGGTCAGTTTGGGGCCTTTGGTCAATCAACACTTAAGTTCGACAATCAAAGCACTGGGTCAGATTTTGTGGACATATTCCACATCCCATACCAGCCACACCCATACATGCCTCAGTATGACAGTAGCAGTGGATCTTACGCCTCATGGTAACCGGCTCCTCTATACCGTAAGATAGGGGACTTGGCATATGTTGATGACAACACTTATATGTGTTTTGTGGCCAACTATGTGCAACACTACAATAGAATGATGACATGAGAAGAATATGTGGACCGAATCGTTCTAAATGAGTGATTCGGTCACATTTTATGGGATGATAGATCATAGATGTAATATGTTAAACAAATTGATGTATTATACACTTTAACATTTCTAATGCTTATTTAAGTTGATTTACATTAATTGAATGCTTTGATTGCTTTCAATCACTATATTATGTGTAATAGTAGGGTATTTTAGTACGTCGTTGTCTGCCAACAGAAACTCCTATTTGGACTTTGTTTTTGCAAAATCTTATAGTGCCATTGTGTTTAAATGGCCTAAAATAGGCTGAGTACCAAGTTTCAAACCCAAACTAGGTCTAAAACCCACCGAAACCAGCTTGAGTTGGAAAAAAAAAATTACCCCAACTCGGAAATTTGGCAGGTCGAAACCTGTACTCGAGACGAGTTCTTCTTCCTTGCATACACCAAAAATAATAAATAAAATAGACCATGTGAAACAAATCTAACACAATCTGATGACTCAAAGCTAATATCGCTTTGGCATGTTAAGCAGTTTGAGTCCAACCCAAAGGTGATCGATTTATTAACCAGCTGCATTAGGGTTGAATGTGCTGACATGATTAGTTGATGTCTTGATGAGTCATGGTCAAGATCATGCAAAATGTGACAAAGTATTAATTTGACACAACTTAAACATTACCAGCTTGGACCCATAGCTGCTCTTATAGAAATATTTGTGAAAACTGGTATTTGTGTCACACCATTAGGCAAGAAGCATCAATATCAGTGTGATAATATCATGAGTGTCGAAAAAAAAAACACAATTAGTGTTAGTCTTACGCATTTATCATAGGATTAGGAAGAACATAAGAGAATATAAAAACATAAAGATAAGTGCTAAAGGACTAAATAAGCATAGAAACATTGTTAAGATTCATAAAATATACAATCTTCTACGTGATGAGTTCTACATATTCAGGCAGGGACGATTCATAAAATATACAAATCTTCTAAGTGATGAGTTCTACATATTCAGGCAGGCTCACGGGTATGACTACTAAGATAAGTTAGCAGACCTCCCACTTCAAGGATTAATGAGCCACTAATAAACAGAATGCTAATTACAACAAGGACTACAGTGGAACATACCTACAGCGAGTGTGCCCACCAAAATCCCAACAATGTTTGCATCCTTTGCTTTCTCCACAAGGTAATATCTGTAGAGATAAATAGTTTCATAGTAAATATGAAAAAAAGAGGTACAAATGCATGATAAGAAATAATTGTCAATGGAGAGGGTGCTAAAGAGATGACATTTTCACCTGCGCTTAATAATTCTTGCCATATGAGATACATCCTTCACCAAGCAATTCTCCGTGGGGTCATATCTGACTGAAACAAATGTCAAACCTCCAAACCAAAATGTATAACATACGCATGAAACAATAATAAAATATAGAATTCAATCCATAATGTTCTATCAACTATATGTAACAAGATAAGTGATGTACTAATATAAGTAAAAGGACCCAAAAAAATCCCATCTAGGGTAGTTGTGACAAGGATAGTGATTACACCTGTGAGTGCGCTAGCTTGCTTACCAGTCAGATAAAGGTGGGGGGGGGAGGGGAGGTATCTAGGGGCATTTACGCCAATACATGGGATAGCTGAGGATTATTACAAAAATTCCATTAGATATATTCCTCATTAACATGATTGGGTGAGTCACCCGCAGGGACAATTGTTTTCCTTATGATAATGCCATAATGATGATGGTTGCATTATCCTGAATGGAATATAGTACAGTTATCAACCACACAGCAATAGATATGGTAGGCCATCTATCGTAATGTAGCAATATGTACTTCCTCACTTACAAGAGCGCACATACTCATCCACCATACCTTTGACTGTATTACTGGTGGCCCAACAGCACCATAAGCAAATTCATCAAATATTTAACCAATTGGACCGGATGATTAAATATATATCTGAATCACAGGAAAATTTGGAAGAATAAAATCTAAAACCCAATCAGTTGGACAAACCAATTCACAACTCACAAGGAAGAGCGTGCACATGATGTGTACTGCACAAACATGAGGCATTACGATACAGAATGAAAAAGGGGCAATCATGTTGTATCACAAACATAAAGAGAGAAGTAATCATGTTTAAAATTGTATGCCTCCATTACCCAGCAAAATTGGGAAGAATACCCCCTCCTCTTTTCCTACATAAGAATTTACTCAAGCAAAGGGGACAGAGAAGGTCCAGATCTTTATATTCAAATAGATAAAGGGTACCAAGACTTCAAAGGGATAAAGTATATTTTTTTTTATAAAAGATAAGTATTTTTACCTGTGTCACAGCGGTTATATGTGAGCACCGCATTTGCAAATGCTGAATTGTCAGGACCAATCCAAAAAAGTATGCAGTCTTCCATCTTGTGTCCTGGCAAATTCCAGGTTAAGCCTCCTATGGTATAACTAGTGCCAACATCTCCAGAATTCAATTGATCCCAGTGAGAACAATCTCTATTAACATTCAAGCAATCGGAGGACTGTAGTTGTGTGTTGGAAGTTCCACAATCTTCTGTTGGATTCATTACTGAACACAGGACATCAGCAAAATGGATAGCATTTTTGGATATTGGGCCACACAAACTTGCTGATTCAACTTCCAATGCTTCTTTAATACCATGCATTGCATGGGCATATTCCAGTCCAAAGAGGACCTGCATGTCGGAAGTAAATCATTAAACCAGTAAAGAATAGGTTAAACCGATAAAATTATTTAACTCTACTGCACATAAGAAACCACTTGACTTTGAAACACAAAGAGTTCTTTCTTCTGTTTAAAGATCTATGCCCAGACTTCTCTAAAGTTTTTTTTATCACCATGCTTCTACGAGAACATGCCCCTCCCCTTAATATGAACTATCTCCAACAGAGGATTCCATGAGCCGGTAGTGTTGGCTTATTGTTTTAGTAACTAGTTTCTATTTTGGAGACTGAACTTGTAACCTTTGTTCTGGTCATTAGTTAGGTGAAATAATTTAATGGTGTTATATTGTAACTGAGACCTGTTATCGGTATTAGTTTGAGGGTATTCTGCCATAAAGTTTGAGAGTTATAATTAAATACTAAATTTGACAGCAAGCTGCCATTCACTTTAGACCTTATGTAATTGTCAGTCCAGCCATTGGATTGTGATCATCTTTGGGGAAGTTAACACTGTTGCTGTATACATATTATTGAACTAATTTTAAATCTAACATAAGCATTGCTCCTGTGATTATTAAGCCCAGTGTAATGCCCTAAGGTTTGAGAGCTATGCTTAACTACTAAATTTAATAGCAAGCTGCCATTCACTTTAGACCTGCTGTAATTGTCAATCCAGCCATTGGATTCTGATCATCTTCGGGGAAGTTAACACTGTTGCTGTGTCCATATTATTGACCTAATTTTAGTTCTAACATAAGCACCGCTCCTGTGATTATAAGTTATAACTTATAAGCCCGCTACACTGCTGTATAACAGTTTTTGACAGTCCAACCTGTCGGTTGGAATTTGAAACCTCTTTAGGGATACCTTGATTCCACCATGCTCTCTTTGTATGGTGATGGCGTGGTGCTTTCTCCCTTATGAACAAATTTTTATGTAGTTACAAAATGGAGGAAACAAAGAGAGGAAAGACAAAGAAAAGGCATCATCCCATGCATTTAAATAGTCACAATCGAAAAATCATTAAGAATGGAAGTACTACTGGACATTCTGCCATACCAGAATAGGTTTTTCATTGTTCAATAAGCAACCTGACAACGACTTGACACAATCTTGTACACAAATGGAGGCTTTTCCAAAAACAAATAATGCTGGCAAGGTGGATGTTCTGTCAACAAAAATAAATAATTAAAACAATAATTAAAAGTTCAAAATTCACAAAAATGTTAAACAAGAAAATAAGTCAAAGAATGAGGCCAGTGGAGTTCAACCACCATGAAGAAACATTTAAGGCAGTAGCTATATGAAAAAGTTAAGTCACAAGTAATATATAAAATAATAATAATAATTCTACGATATATCATGACATAAGCTGAATAGTTTACAGAGGCATGGAACTACCATGAGTGAGCCGACCTGATCACAGATGATTTGGTGACTTTAGGAATACCCAATCCTGCCCTACATTCTAATTTTTGTTATTAATATTTATTGCATTGATACAGTAACAATTCTTTTTTTTTTTTTTTCTGAGATCTTGAATTATAACATTTTTAAGATTTAATGCTATTACAGTTTTGTTCTCTTCCTATAAAAGACACTATGCTCGATATAGAAAGGATTGTTTGCTGTTTATTGAATTGAATATTTCTATCCATTGATGAACTGACGGTCATGATCCCATTTTTGAATAAAATGATCAAACAAGGAAAGTGGGATCTTGAGGGAGAACCCAACATGATGTGGGACAAGATGGCAGACTGTATAAAGAAGGTTGCTAAAGAGGTGCTGGGGGAAACAAAAGGTATTCGGCATGCCCCTTGAGAGACCTGGTGGTGGGATTATGAAGTCCAAGCAGCCATTAAGACCAAGAAAACTTGCTTCAAGTTATGGCAAAGGTCTAAAGAAGAAGAGGATCTAACAAGATACACGCTGGCCAAAAACAAAGCCAAGAAGATCATGAGGAAAGCAAGTGTAAAGAAATATGACGATCTCTATAATAATCTAAATTTGAAGGATGGGGAAAAGGCAATTTTTAAAATAGCAAAAGTGAGAGAAAGGATGACCAGAGATTTAGACCATGTCTGATGTATTAAAAGCGAGGATGGTAGAGTTCTAATAAAGGACGAGGACATTGAAGAGAGATGGCAAGAGTACTTCTACGGGCTCCTTAATGAAGACCCCACGAGTGACAGTGTTGCGCAAAGCGTCATTCGTAGGGATTCCTCTTCGCGTAGATATGTATATAAAATTAGGATGCCCGAAGTAAAAGAACGATAAGAAGGATGATTGTAGGCAAGGCTCCAGGCCCAAACGATATCCCAATTGAGGTGTGGAAGATCGTAGGACTCTGTGGTCTATCCTAGCTAACCAAGTTGTTTAACAAGATTATAACCACTAGGAAAATGCCAGATGAATGGAGGAGAAGCTTTGTGGTCCCAATCTACAAAAACAAAGGAGATATTCAGAATTGTAATAACTACAGGGGCATAAAGTTAATGAGCCATACGATAAAGTTATGGGGAGAGGGTTATTGAAGTTCACTTGAGAAAGGAGACTACTATATCGGAAAACCAATTCGGATTTATGCCAGGAAGATCATCGATGGAGGCAATTTTCTTATTAAGGAGACTCATGGAAAGATATACAGAGGGTAAGAAAGATCTTCATATGGTCTTTATAGATCTGGAAAAAGCCTACGACAGAGTTCGTAGAGAGCTAATCTGGAATATTTTAGAAAAGAGAAGGGTGTCATGTAAATACATAGATATAATTAAAGATATGTATGCTAATGTGGTGACTAGAGTTAGAACAGCAAGGACCAAAGTAGTGAATTCCCAATCTTAAGTGGGTTACACCAAGGATTAGCCTTAAGCCCTTATTTGTTTGCACTTATCATGGATGACTTAACTAGGAGCATAGAAGGAGAGGTCCCATGGTGTATGATCTTTGCAGATGATATTGTTTTAATAGATGAGACAAAAGCAGGGATTAACGCCAAAGTGGAACTATGGAGAACAACTTTGGAATCAAAACGTCTAAAGATAAGTACAACTAAGACCAAATACATGATGTGTAACTTTAGCAACTCAGGGATGAATAATGAAGTGGTAAATATTAAGGAGAGGGAGATCCCGCAAAGTGATCAATCGTAAACAAGAAAGGAAACATAGATGACAACGTTGCCCATAGGATTAAAACAGGGTGGATTAAGTGGAGAAGCACGACCGGAATACTGTGTGATCAGCGTATCCCTTTAAAGCTTGAAGGAAAATTTCAAACGACTATCATTATACTAGCTATGATGTACGGGTCGGAATGTTGGGTTGTGAAGAAGTGCCACATAAATAAACTTTGTGTTGCAGAGATGAGGATGTTGAGATGGATGAGTGGGAAAACTAGAAAGGATAAAATAAGGAATGATCATATTAGAGCTGGGTTGGAAGTAGCCCTGATTCATGATAAAATTAGAGAGGATCATTTGAGATGGTATGGCCATGTCCAATGGAGGCCTTCAAGGGCCCCAGTCCGGAGGAGCGACATGATCCTGATTGAGGAAGCCAAAAGAACTAGGAGCAGGCCTAAGATAACCATAGTACTAAAACTCGCGAAATTTCGGTCGAGATATCGAATATTTCGAGTATCTCAACCTGTCCGAAACGAAACGCAAGTCCAATATGAAAAAATGCAATATTTCGAATATTTCGGAAATTTCGGTCATCTCGTTTCGGAAATCTCGGTCATTTTTGGCATTTTACACCCACAGAAAAATACCATATTTCGACCGAGATTTCGACAAAATTTTGGTATCTCGGAAATTTCGGTCAAACCGAAACACCGAAACGAAACGAGATTTAGTACCATGAAGATAACCTTAAGAGAAGTGCTGAAGATAGACATGCTTAGCTTAGGCCTTACTCCTAGTATGACCTCAAATAGAGCTGTTTGGAGATCAAAAATCCATGCGGTCGACCCCTTTTAGCTGGTCTTTGTTGTTGTGAGGCTGTTGTTTGTATTACAGCCCTCTTCGAGACCTAGTGCAGAATGTTGGGCAGTTACGAAGCGGTACATAGTTAAGAAGTGTTGATGCCCTAGAAATTGTGTCGATGTTGTTTAGTATGACCTAGTGCAGAATGTTGTTTCCTCTCCCCCCCCCCCCCCAACCCCCTCCTTTACTTCTTTTTTTTTTTTGGTGAATGTTTTTAGTTCTTTTTTACCTATGGTCTCTTATAGGATCCAAGTAGCCGACCCATTAAGTTGGGATAAGGCTTGGATGATGTTGTTGTTGTTGATGAATTGACAGATATGATTATGGTCCAAGTGTAGTAACCCTACTTTTTGTAACTTATACTTATCTGCAGCTAGATTTGTGTTTATAGTTGATAATAAAATTGCTTCTATTTGTGTTGGTGAGTTCTTCCCAAATAGTTCCCACTACCAGATTTGCCATCAATTGGGCACCCCAAGATGAGCTTGTTGCAAATCAGGTTAATTATCCAATAATGTCTATTAAATAAATTCATCATAAAGTTTCCATTAAATAATAAAAAGAAAAAAGAATTATCTCCAGGATACACCGACCCCCAATGATACAGTGGGATTTGCCCAGTGCAAGGGCATCCAGGCACCTCAATAGGTAGGCATAGCCAGCGCCACCCCAGTCGTACTTCGTCACCCCTTCTACCCTCACCAGATAGCCTAGGAAGTCTAGGCTTATCCTGCTACTGCTGGCATTAAAGAGGGAGTTCCCCAACAGGTACATCACAAAGGATTGGGCCAGCAATCCTGAGTAGACCGGGGAGAGTAATCAGTCACTATGGTCTTCTTCCTCTCCCATACATTGCTGTTCCAACCATTGACAAAAGCACTAGCTTTCAAAATTCATCTGTGCAAAGCGAGCTCCAAAATAGTTGACATACAAAAAAGTGCTAAGTTACTCAGGATGGGCCATCTTGATAAGCTTGTCATGACAGCCCAAGTTTCTGCCAAATAGCAGATCAGATGGGGCCAAATTTTTGGGGCGGGTAGAGCACAAGGTCCCCAGACTATGTGTGGAGTTTCAGCGGAAAAATAAAGCTCTGAAAATCTAGGGACTACAAGACAGTGTGAGGGCATACATGGACAGCTGAAAAATAGAAAGGATGTTACCAATACACGGGAGGGTATTTGATTAAATTAGGTCCTGACGTCTAACATGTAGCTAATCCAAACCTAGACATAACTATCCAACAGGCATACTTGCCACTTCATCCTGCCATGTGGCTAAATTTGGTGCGCCACCCTAATAAGCTTCTCAGGTAGGCCTGCCTAAAGCAACTTTTGACTACAAACATAAAGTAAAGTGAACAGGTAGAATTAATTACAAACCAAGTTTTTGGGAGTTGGAGTCTTATTTCTTTGGTCTAGCCACTTTACACTAAAACCTAATCTCCCCTCACTACAAAATGTGTCCATGGCTTTGACTTAAAGATAAATAGCCCCTGAACCACAGAAAAAAAATATATGGATAGAATAGTTAGAAAAAAAAAACTGGTCTTATTGTTTAGGTGTTTAGGGTCTTTAGGAGTCTTCATCTCTTTAATTTCCTATTTCTTTTGGGATTTTTTAACACGAGATGACGACAGCCATGCACCATCTATGTCCAGATTCCAGAAGGCACCCCTCTTTCAAGAGGATTCGTGGCATGTCAAGTCATTGTAATTAAACCACATGCTCCACCACTTGTGCGCCCCCCCCCCCCCCCCAATCAATTCCTTTGAGTTTGAATCTATAAAGGGAGAATGAGGATGAAATCTACTTGTTATCAGGATTACAAAATTGTCAGTTATTTAGTCAAATAGAAATCAGATTTCATATTTTATAAGGTTTTCTATTGATTGTCTGTTTCAGTAATTTAAATGGACGTTTTTATAGTTGGTTTAGGAGTTCTAAAATAAATCAGTTTTGTCTTTATAAATAAGGCTCTATCCACACATGAATTATGGGTAACTTCAGTTTTCAGATAATGAAATGACTTGTTTTGGTGGTGCATTGACTTCTGCCCACGAATCGAGCAATTGTGACTGAGTTTCTCCTCTGCTGAGTTCTCTCCTGTTATTTTCTTCCAATTAATTTCATCTCTCTTCTCACTATTTCTTCTGTGTCTTCAATCCTGCTACAGGCTATTACTGCTAACAAGGTTCTAAATCTCAATGCTGAGGCCGGTTTCGACCAGCCAGGAAACCGAGATTTCCCAGGTTTTCGGTCGAAACCTGGTAATTTTTGGGCAAAACTCAACATGTCATGTGCTGTCAAAACTGGTCGAAACTAGGCTGGTCGAAACTGGACAAAACTACCAAAATATGTGAAATATGGTAGAAACCTGACTTGCACCAAATTTCGTCTCGGTTTCTTGGGAAAATGAGTTCTTGAACCATGACTGCTACTGGTTTACAGGAGTGCTTTTAATGCAGAGTCAATCGCAAACCAATAAAGTCAGCGAGAGATTATTTGCAACAAGATCACATATAGGGACAAAACAGTATTAAGAAAAGAATTCTCAACATTTTTTTTTTTTACCTACAAAAGAATAAATAAAAAGAATATGACCAAGGCTTCACTATCTGGCTTGTGGAAATGGAATCACCACCATACCCAACCTATTGAATCACCACAGCAGAGTCCGATTGGAATCACCACCAACAGCTTCACCAATGAAACCTATCCAAATTCATTTTTGAACCAAAGTAAAACAAACTATATTTCTCAACCGTCTCTTACATTACAACAGTACATTGTTTAAATAAAAGACTCAAAGACCAAAAATTTCCCTACATGGACATCAACTTAATTCTAAAAAACAAACTAATAAAATAAAATAAGGACAAGACATATTCCCTGTGTGGCCTGATTACAATCTTTCAAAAAAAAACTAACTCAAGAAAACACCCGACATTACTTTGTGACACGATTCCTAAAATCTTGGAATCTTTAATCCACACAATCACATCTTCTTCAATTCGGCCCATAGCTCTTGTCTTCACACGCGAGGAACAGCTTGGACAGAGGATAAGTTTCCAGATTTCTAGGGGATAGTATCCGCAAGCACCTAATCTTCCTCCATAGGGCCGCACCAGGCTTCTTACATGCAGGCTGCAGAATCTGAGAGTTTATCTCCTAAAATTTAGGAGATACTCCTAATCACAATTTCCCTTTGAGCCCCATTAATGGACCTCCCGATTGGTTCAGTTCCTGACCCAGAAATTGAACCATAAGCCTTAAAAAAAAAAAAAAAAAAAAAAAGATCTGCAGGTTTTGTAACAGAGTAGCAAGCCTTCTTTCTCCTCCCTCTGATCTGCATCAATTTTCCCATCTCTTTGATCGCCTGCGGTTGAGCTCATCCCTTTCTAGCCTCTTTTATTCGTCCCTCATTCTTCTCCTATCAATCTCCTTTCTTTTTCCCCTGTTTCTTCTTTATCCACTCTTGTTACAGGTTCTTCTGCCACTCGCTACACAGGTCTGTTCTTCTTTATCTCTCAGTTTCTAGTTCTGTTTTATTCCAGAACTTTGACAGATCAGGTCACCGACTCCATTTCAGTTCTCTTTATTATTACTCTGTTTCTATTCTACTATTACTTGTTTTCTGCTACTTTTTTGCTATCTGCTAGGTCTGAAATTCCTAGTTTTTCTTCTCAATTTATAATCAATAATATATTCCAGAATTCATTAAAGTCTGAGTTTTCTGTTCTTTGGAGCCCATTATCTGTAGGTTTGATTTCTTGCCTGCATCATGCTGTTATTCCCAGCTACTGTCCAATTTGTAAAATGAAATATGAATTAATAATTGTAAAAGAAAACCATGTTGTTTCTTCAACTAATAACAAAGAAAAACATTATTTTAAACAAAATTTTCATAAGCATTATCTTAAACAAAATTTATGTAATTAATCATTATTTATTATTAAATCAAAGAAATATCACTCATAAATCATACTGTGTCACCAATGAGTAGTAATGTTATTCTGTTAGTCACAAGGTTTAAAGTATTGGTATTGGGTATCGTATCAGAAAACGTATAGAAATACTTAGGATATATGCAAAATACAGTTTTGAATCACAAAACATTATAAATAAGTAATATGCAAAATATATCATGTATGAAAAGGAGAAGAAAGTACAATGAGACTAGTGCATTCAATTGATTATATATAAAGGTTGAGGTTCATACATGTACTAATACCAATTTTTCTCGGTATCGTATCAGTTAGTATTGGCAGATACAGAAGGATACTTAAAACCTTGGTTAGTCATATCATAACCTTTCAAACTCATGCAATGTTCTACTCATTCTCCATATGATGATGTTTAACATACTTACAAGCATGGAAAAAAAGAAATCAAACTCCATAAACATTCAAGATCTACAGATAAGTAACACAAAACACTTACGGGCTCAAGCAAGTATGTCCATAATGCACAATACACTCGGCATCAACATGTGAAGCTCCAACTTCATCAACACAGCAACTCCCGTAAGTGGTGTCTGCCATCACAAAGAACCCAACATCTCCGTACTCTCTCTTTCCTTCATCATCTAACTCTCTGAGTAATTCATCCCTCAGGGCACTAACAACTTTCGTTGAATCCTTCAAAAGCTCATCTGGGAACTGAAATGGACCCAATAAATGTTTATATATTCAAATTATCATAAGAAATGAAACATGAAAAACAGTACTTCACTTATAAAGGACTAATCTTCATCTTAGGCATTGTATTGCCTGCTGGCTGTACCATGGGGTTCTCCCTTTTGTTTTTTCTTCTAATCCTCTAATATTTTATTCCGAATAAAAAAAAAAAAAGAAGATTTTTACTGATGAAAAACTGGGGTGCAAGAAAATTATACTAAAAAGATAAAAGTGAGAATGAGAAAAACAAAAAGAAAAAGAAGAAACCTGCAATGCAACTCTAGTGAAGTTTCTGCTGCGTATGAAATCAGCTGTGCGGGCAATGTCATAATTTGATGCCAAATCCATGGAAAAATGATAGCCTTCTTTTCCAGTGGAAAATCAAACAACACGAACCTATACAGACTACAGTAGAGCCTTTGCTTAGCCAAGAACAGAAGAAATTAAAAGGATAAAATCAGACAAACTAACGAAAACTCCATATCGGCAATTTTGATTTTTGAGAGAGATAACTAACCCAACTTGAAAGGATTTCAGTGAAAGTAATCGATGGTACAAAGAGGGAGAGAGAGAACTGGAGAACTTCTGCGTGGGCAAATGAAGGAACGTTTGATTGAAATTCAGAGAAGTAGGGTTGTAAGGTTCAAATATTGATGGATCGGATCTTTTGTCGGACTCAGACTAATCCGATCTACTATTCCAGAGTTCGGATACAAGAGACAGAGAGAGGTTGTGGGTGATTGTGGAGACTGCAGATCAAGGTCCAAAACCCAGGTATCGGATTCGGGATCGGTCATGGCCGAAACCTTTCCGGATTGGTCCAAATCGGTCAAAAAAAACCCCCAAAATCATTTATTTATGGATTGGGTCATGTATCAGTTAAAGTTGGTGGGTGTTGTGATATCAGGATCAGATCGGTTGATATTATCTAGATCAGATCGGTCAAAATCGATTGGTATCGGTCAATATCGGTCGGTATCGGTCAAGATAATATAAAAAAACTATAAAAAAAAATTAAAAACTTTGAAAAAATAAAAAAATATTCAGTTGGATCGGTCAAGGATCGGATCAGATGGGCCTATCCAACCGAGTTGGGCGATCCAATCAACGATCCAGTCAAACCTTGTTGTATAGGTCAAATCTCGGGATCGGCCTTGACTGATACTGATCCGATCCGGCCAATATCTGCCGATCCAATCTAATATCTCAAACCATGTTGCAGATAGAAGGGGGGGGGGAATAGTGAAGAAAATTTAGCCAGTGAAAAAAATGGTGAGGTGAGAATTTGTAATATTCCTTTATTTTATTTCGAAAAGTTACCCTTTCTTTTATTGTGTATTTGTGTTTCTTTATTTTGTATAAACCTAATCAATGTTTTGAGAATGTTTGCTATATAATAAAAAAAATGGGAAGTAGTTTTCTGTCCGGGAGTGTGGCTTACGCCAGCACTGCCATATGTCTGTCTCTCTCCTCCTCGAAATAAGGGGGCAGATGTGTCTTTTCAAATGAGGAGGAGAGAGATAGACTCGTGGGAGTGCTGCATAGGCCACACTCCCGGACAGAGAACTTTCTCCTTAAAAAAATACTAAGTACATGGGAAGACTGTTTTAACCGCGTGAACGAAGATGCCTTACACTTTCTTTGGTCTGCAACCTAATATGAACTCGATCTCACATTCAAATTAGTTCGATCGAAATCATGTTTTACTTTTGGGTCTCAAACCCTAATCTAGTTAGTGATTTTGTATTCCTTCTCTTCCAAGGGTTTGGGAATTTATGGTTTGAGTTTGACCTAGGGTTCCTCTTGGAACCCAAGTAGTGGATGAACACTCTAATTAAATCCATTATTGGATCAAAGACCACCCCCACTTTGCACCTTAAGACTTCCCTTTGGAACCCTCTCTTGAGCCTAAGGCTCCAATCTCTCAAACCCTAGGTTTAGCCCTTGCTTTGGATTCAATCACATTGGATCCTTTAACCCCTTGTTTGGGAATGTTACTTTGACCTTAGACGACCCTAAGACATCCTCCCCCAGGTCCTTGGGACATTGGAATCCAAGAGAGTGGATTGGGGAGGTGTAGACCTTCAAATTTCGGGTTTGGCCTCAGGCGGAAGCGGGGGCAGACTCACCTGCTAATGCATCCACCTTTGAGTCCGTTCCAACTCTTTTATGCCTTTTAAAAGGCAATCTTGGAGAACCTTTGTGGGACCTCTTCTATCATCCCTAACACATGTTCCCACACATCCCTAGGCAACTAAACATCTACGGTGAGGCGTGTTGAGTACCGATTGGATGACAAACCATAACATTGATTCACGAACTATTAGGTGAGTGGGTTCAGGGTTTTGACTTTAATTTGGGATTGTTGCCATTTTTAACATGCTTTGTATGCCATTCAACATGCATATATCATATTTGCATATTAAATTATGTTTTGGATTATGTTGATGAAATAAATGTGTATGTCGAAAATGTGTGACACTGGAAATCAAGTACTGTGTTGTAAATTGCTTGCCATGTGTCGTGTCGTGCTGGTAACCAGGCGATAGATGGAATGGGAGGTTGATGCACCCGAATTACCTCTCAACACGATAGGTGCATATAGTATATGTGGTTAGGACTGTGATCCCCTTGCTACGACCCTTACCAATAGGGGTTAGGTGTTGGGTAATTAAGGCACCCCGTGTGCCTGAGGATTGGTTTAAGGCCAGGTCAGGGTTGGTCATTGGTTATCGGGGTCTGCTTCTGGGTGGCATGAGGCTTCGACCAGCACAGGTCCCCTATGCAACAATTAAGGTTGCATTGTAGTGATAAGATAAGTGATCTATGATGTTTCCTGAGTTGTTGTAGTAGCAAGAACCTAGTGACTTATACATGATTGCTAAGTGGCTAATTGAATAATGATTTCATGCATCACAGACTATGTGTTATTACTTGTGTGTTCCCCCTCCCCTCACTGGGCTCAGTGGAAATTACCCCTCTTTGCGCAACCTTTTTAGATGTGTTTGAAGGTGATAATTTGGTGGCGAGCCCTGCAGCTCCTTCTTTTGGGTAGGATTTACTTGGTGCCGGTGACCCAGAGTCGGTGACTAAGGTTCATGGTGTTGGGAGTTCGTTTGCTTATTGTGCCTATGGGGCACCTTGTTCGGAAAACCTTACTTGTGTTTCTTTTTGTATTTGTTGTTATATTTCCTATTGTTTAAATCTTTTGTTGGTCTTTTGAGATAAGTTGTTAAATAACAATTTATCTAATCAGTTCGATGAAAGATTATTATGTTACTATTGTAAACGCTTCCACACCTTCTTTTGATTTACATTATTATTGTAATGTAATTGTTTTGTTTCCGCACTCTAATATATTTGTGATATTTATATTGAGTTGACTATGAATTGACCACTACATCGAGATCCTGGTGGTGATTAGTGAGGCTGACACGTATTATCCTAGTCTTACCCTTGTTAATGTACTATTTTGTCCCTGGCTAGGACAGGGGGTGTGACACTAGAGTTATTACGAGACTCTCTTATAGTGTAATTATGGTATGGGTCAAAAAGTTATGCCATGTGGCATCAGAATTAATTGATGAGAATTTAAGTCATGGGAAGCATAATGCTGCCTGGTCATGTCAGTAATGGCAAATGATTTATACTGGCACCAATATCATAAACTAAATCCATGAGCATATCCTCCGCTGCTTGCTCAAGAAAACTTTTCCCTTTTCTGATTATATAGCTATAGTTCCATGATTTTAAAAAACAATATTAGATGGAGCATATCAATCGATCTGTATCGATATTTAACGTGCTTGATACTGATACTTGCTCAGTCCTATATCGAAGGAATGATTTTAATTTAGAGATAATTTTTTTCTAAAAATAATTTATTATTAAAATTAAGGGTAAAGCTGTATGATTCAACCCGATACGCTCAATCCATATGGATACCAACCAAGACTGATACTGCTTTTTAAAAAAGGCATGGTTTTTAGAATTTCTTGCATTTGTGAAAAATGTTGTTGCTCTTGCCTACCACCCTACATTGTCAAGGCATCGTTACTCTCCTATTTTCCCACATAAGGAAGGTTACAAAAGTAATTTCAATTATATGAGATTTTCTTATTGGAACTCGGTCTTACACACTCCTCTTTTAACGTAAAAGACAAAATAACCTCGTTTAACATTTGCACTCAAATTTAGAGTGCTAGAATGACAGGTCCATGCAAGGAAAGTCAATTAATGAGGAAGAGAAAAAAGGTAGGTGGGATGTGGCATCTCTGCAGGAAAGGTGTGAAGGAGCAATGTGAGGTGATAAGTGGGCGTGAATAACGATGGAAGAGAGAAGGTGACCAATTAAGGAAAAACAAGTGGAAGAAAGAGGAGGGAACGAGTTAAGAATTGCAGAGGGTGCGTGAAAGAAAGCATGCATATGAGAGAGAGAGAGAGAGAGAGAGAGAGAGAGAGAATAGTTGGTGGAGAATACCCGACGAAGTCAGCATTGGTGATAGATGGGTGGCGAAATTTGTTATTATAAAACCCCTCTGACTAGAAGAAGCTCTCGATAATTGACCACAATAGTCTAGTTTAAATTTGGGCCGAGGCTAAGGAGGCCTTTAAGGCAGGCCAACACTTGGCCCAACCATGCATGGTGGTTATCCATAAATTGATGGCCCTATGTCAAAGAGTTTAAATTTGGGCAAAAGCAAAGGAGACCTTTAATGCTGGTCAATACCATGGCATGCATGGTGTTTATCCATACATTGCTGGCCATATATCAGGCTCTCAGGAAAAAAGGTAGGTGAGATGTGACATTTCTGTATGAAAGGTGTGAAGGAGCAATGGGAGGTAATAAATGGATATGAATAACGATGGAGGGGAGAAGATGACCAGTTAAGAGAAAACAAGTAGAAGAAAGAGGAGAGAAACAAGTTAGGGGTTGTAGAGGATGTGTGAAGGAAAGCATGCATAAGAGAGAGAGAGAATAGTTGGTGGCGAACACCCAAAGGAGTTGACATTGGTGACAGATGGGTGGCGACTTTTGTTATTAGAAAATCCATTTGGCTAGCGGAAGCTCCCAACAATTGGCGACAAGAGTCTGGTTTATATTTGGGCAGAGGGTAAGAAGGCCTTTAAAACTGGCCAACACCTGGCCCAGTCATGCATGGTGGTTTTCCATATATCCATGGCTCTATGTCAGAGTGTTTAAATTTGGGCAGAGGCTAAAGAGACCTTTAATGCTCCCTAATACCATGTCATGCATGGTGCTTATCCATACATTGATAGTCATATGTCATGTTTTCAAGAAAAAGATAGGTGAAATGTGGTATCTCTACATGAAAAGTGTGAAGGAGCAATGAAAGGTGATAAGTGAGCGTGAATAATGATGGAGGAAAGAAGGTGACCAATTAAGGAAAACAAGTGAAGAAGGAGGAGGGAAACGAGTTAGTAGTAGAGCTGGGGAATAGTTCCTTTGATGACTGGCATGGTGGGAATTTTCAGCTCTTTTATGATTACTCATTGTTTGTTAAATGGCTTCGAACAATATAGTTTGCTATATGCTAGGAGGGATTTATAGTTTATCTTGTGCACAATTAGTTAAGGTGGTGGCTTGGGGATGAGCTTCTAGCTTAGTGATAGGTGGCTAGACAGTTGGGTTTAGTGTAAGTCCAAGGAAGGTCGAGAGTGTTGGGATTATGTGTCCATCAAACTCGAATTTCTTAATTTATTAAATTGATTTAATTATTTTTATGTGTGACATGTATATTTAACATGCTATGGTTGTCCTTAGGTTTTTACCTAAAACTTTCTCAACTAGGGATAAGGCTAGATGCCCTATTCAGATGGTCGTCACATTATTTGCTTTTAGGAATTGTGATTCCAGGGGCACAAATGTGAGTACAAATATAGTATGTGTATTAAATTAAATTACGTGAGAATCTCACATTTGTTACTATAAGTAGTTAAGGAACGAGATTCTTAATTTGTAGAATTTGGTTAGCCCTTTGACCTGAGAGGTCTTTGTCGTTGCGATAACACATTATAGGTTTTGGTGCACCAATGGTTGATGTCCTTCGGACTACATATCGATATATTGGATCTGTGTTGTCATGTTGTAAATAAAAGATATGCTCAACATGAAATCCATTGTCTTTAATTGAGGAATATCGAGGAGAGAGTGTGTTTGTGTATAATCAAACAAAAGTCTGGATTTAGTGCACTCTCTAATATTATCATTTGAAAAGTGTATTCATAATATTTTTGGGTCCAATGAATTGGGGTTTGGCAGTAATTAAATTACATGCCCTATAGTTCACTATGTAATAATGTTTGATAGAGGGACTGATTTATAATTAATAAGAATAATTGCGAATGTCTACATTTTTTTTTAGAGTAAACAATATTAAATTATTTAGTATATAATTATCTAATAATGTCTTTAATTAGATTAAAGATACTATGAGAAAATTATGTTAGATAAATATTCTTTTTTTATTCTATCCATTCGCTCCCTAATGTCGCAAACTAATAATAGGAAACTATTAAAAGAGATGGACACATGGCATTATAGAATTAAGAATCCCAATTACACATTATTACGAAACCCACACTTGTGAGATTTATAAATTAAGAGGGGAGAGGGAGACGATCACAATTTTCACTTACGGGATTTGTGAATAAAGAGGGGAGAGGGAGACAATCACGATTTTGACTCTCTCTCTCTCTCTCTCTCTCCCAATTTATGAGTGTGTGAGTTTGGGTATGTGAAACCCTAAGAAATAGAAACTGAGTGTGTTTTTCTTTTTGATAATTTTGTTCCATTTAAAATGTTTAAGGCGTCAATTCCTAGGGTTGTTCGGGTGACGAAGAGCTATAATCAGGAAGAGAAATCATATTTGCAGTTCTAAGGTAATCTGTTCCCTTCCTGATAATTTTTGTACAGTGATTTCGGGTGCAAGAGATACCCGATTCGATTATTCCATTGCGTAATCAGGTACCCATAAAAAATTGGAATTAGACTTTTGCTCTTCTGTCCGAAATCACTAGTTATGCATTGAGTGATTCAATTCTTTAATATATTTCCATTACAAGTTATTGGATTCGAAAGTTTCTTTTTTTACTTCTTTGATTTTAATCAAGTTCTAGAAGAAATTGCTCATCTAATAAAGAGAAGGGAAAATGAACGCTAACCATTAGTATGTCTCGGCATGTACCTGCACCTCAGATATAGCCCAATGTGAAAAGACTGGTACACCCCTGGAAGGGCAGAAATGTCCAGGGTGCGTTGATTTTTTTGCGCTGGGCTATGTCTAGGCGCAAGTACATGCCGAGACACATCACCTGTTAGCATTCTTTCTCCCTAACGAGTAACTCTATCGGTTTCTAAGGTTGTGTTCGGTTTGCATTCTTGGAATCCATTCTAGGTCGATTTTGCATTCTCCGATGATAGAAACAACTATTTTTATCATCCGAGAATGCAAAATTAACCTAGAATGCATTCCAAGAATGCTTACCAAACACTCCCTAAATGTCAAATGTTAAATTTGAAAAAAAAAATTAAAAGGGGTGTTGTTCATCGTAAGAACATTATTTTGTAGTGTTTTTATCATTGCATCATATTATTTTTTATAAAAAAAAAATTGTCTGTGTACCATTTATAACAATAATAAGGGCAATACATCTACTTGGTCGCATGGTTTATTATTATTATTATTATTATTATTATTATGTTTTGTCATGGGTTAATGTTGAGATTATAGATCATGTCTATGATTTATCATCTTTATAATCCTATACATCGATTTGATGGGCTTGTTTTTTAAATAGTTTAAATTTTAAAGCCCATTTGGGTTTGTTATGAAAATGACCCATTCTTTTGCCCACTCTATACAGTTAAGCCAAATGTGATGTTAGATCATGTGGAACCCTTTGTACTGTACAAAGAGACCAGTAAGGCTATGATAAAATTAATATTACTTATTTTTATCATATAAAACCCTAGTTAGACTAGTGGGGCCCATGTGATGTTAGATTATGCAAGAATGTGATTTTCGGATTTTTAATGGCTAGGGAATTTTTTTGCATACAAACTTTAACACATGAGATAATGTTAATGACTCAATAATTGTTATTTTATCACATGATATGTAAGACCCGAATATATTAATTAATTGTTAATTTATTTGATTCATGATTAATTAATTGTTAGTTTCATATTAAATATTAAAGAACCATATTGTTATATGCATGGCGGTTATGGGATTGAAATTTAAATTTTGTGGATTAAAAATTATTTATTTTTACACGAGATATGATGGATGTGATATAGCATGAGATGAATGTAGTAAATGATGTACTCCCTCCTCTCTATCTATCTCTCACCCTATTCTTTTTGTTAATCTATTTTGCCCCCCTTGGGAAGCTCAAATGATGAGTTGGTTTCTCTATAGGTTGCTTTATTCAAAGGGGCATATAGATTTAGGTTGGTTTTCAATTTATTGTAAAATAACATTGACCAAATTCGGTTTGAGATTGTCTAAGTCTCAAGTGTCTCGATGATTTACGGAGTCGAGTTAAATTTACCTATTTTAATCCTCTCTCTCTCTCTCCCCTTGTTGATGCTCCCCTTCTCAAAGTAACTCCTCTTATTCGCCACCCTTGTGTGGAGATACGTGTTCATGGTTGTGGTGGTGATGTGTTAAAGAAGAAGACCTACATCAGAGAAAGATTTAAAGATGGTCTTCTTTGCACTAGATCAAATTACAATCGTCTAACATAACTGTCAAAACACTGAATCTTTTCTAGCTGATGTTGGTGGTGGCAATGATTCAGATGTGAAATCGGTAGTACAATGCAAGCAGAGGTAATTGGACTGAGGGAATCAGATTAGGGGAATCATAGAGCTCAGCTAACAAACCACGTTTTTTTTTTTTTTTTTTTTCCAATGCATTTGTTGGAAACTAGTCATCCAAAACAAACATAAGACCACATGTAATAAAGGGTATGGATTACATATCTGAATTGTGGAAAAACCAAGGTTGTTGACGGTAGACTCAAACACTATACATCGTATCACGAACCTACGTATACAAGGAGAAAGTCAAGGAATTGGTGGGACTGAGTTGTGCCATCGGTCACTCTCCTTAAGACTGTAGATGGCCCCTATGGTGTAAAATGGGTTTGGTGAATCAACCTCCAAGATATAATAGCCCCATAGGCCTCTACAGTAGTAGTTGCACTCGCTTATTGAGCCACATCGGGACATGCTTGGGTTATGCTCAATTAACCAAAGGGATGAAGTAGAAATACCTCTCAAAACAATGAAAGTGGAAGCGGTACTAGGGAGAGAATTTGAGAGAGTTTGTATACAAGAGAGAGAGTGTGTAGAACAATTGGGATCTTATTCTCAAGTGTCCAAAATGTCCTTTATTTATAGAGGTGAAGGGCCCCATGGAAGCATCATTCCCAAGTGATGTGTCCATCAAAGAGACATAGAAACTATCTATTACTGGCATTCAATGAGTACTGAACGACATGAAAAGAAGCACCACTAGTGCCGAAAACACTTCAGCCAACGGCAACCATCTAGCCATCGACGCCGAACACTCACATCCAATGGTGGATACAGACTAGGAGTGTCAAAAGGGTTTCCGACTGACCTTTAGACCCCATGCTCTATGGCTGACGCTCATCAAACAACATCTGACACTAGATAATCTCAATCCGACATCGGCCAAAGAAAAACTAGAGCAAGTTTAGACTAGAGAAAAAAGGAACTTTACACACCAAGGCCTCACCTCGCCTTACCATGATCCAGCCAAACACAGCTTGGCTTGGTACATGCCATTTTAGGAGGCCAAGGAACCAGAGTGTCAAAGATAATGAGCTTTTCTTATGGAGGGAAGCCATGGGCCTCTTCGTATCTTTTTCTACATTGTGTCTTCACTGGAAGGTAAGAGTTGTTCATATACAGGGAAGCCATGGGCATCTTCATCTCATTTTCCATACCGTGTCTTTGTTGGAAGATAAATTAGTGTTTCTGTCATCCTTTTGTAAGGGAAAGAGGGCAACAATGGTAGAGGAGCTCATGGTGGGTTTCAAGAGCATTAAACAAGGTCAAATGGAATTCCATTCTAAGGATCAAATCAGGTATCCATCTAGAGTGTGTTTGAACTTGGAGGAACTACAATGCAACATATAGCTGAGTGACGCCAATATGGATTGGAGGCGTCTCGGATGATGCTGCACTGCTGAGGCAACAACATCTGGTACAAGCTAGTATCTAGAGACAAAAGTAGAGGTTAAGGTGCGACCACATCTAGCATATCTATATCGGAGTTATCATTCCATAGGATTGACATTCTTCTTTGGAAAGGAAAAAAAAACGTGACTCAACCTTGATTAGGTTTGACTCGCCCAAGTCAATAGGTTTTGAGGAGGATGACTCGAGTCAAAAAAATAAATTTTCCAACTATGAGTCCAATATATTAGTTAGATTCGTATAATAAGGGTATTTACATAAAAGAACAAGGGAAACCAAATATGAAATTAGACTTCAATAGCACCATTTGTCTCAATAACATTTCATTAGTAATCTCATTTATAAGGTGTATTTTACTTTCTTTTCTTTTGGAGAGTGGGAAGGGTTGATGTCTTTGAGTGCCTTCACAACTGTAATGTGAATTAAACATAATATTAGTTACATTCACCAAAGCATAATAACTAGAAAAAATGATTACGCGAAACTTTCTATAAATAACTAAGCAACAAATACCACAACATTCCTAACAATTCCAACTGTTTTTATTCTATATATCATTCTTCACCCCCTAAAAAAAGAAAATAAAATTTTTTATTCTATTGTTATTTCCTTTTTCTCTTTATAATACCCACCCATCTTGATATTCTTATCATCAATGGAAGATGTGCTTGACATCTCATCAAGTACAGAAATAAGATTACAATTCTCTGGAAACTTTATCTTATTGATGAAATATAAGTCTAAGTTGTTTCTAAAATCATAATTGGGCACCAAGCCATCACCTACAAAAGATTCAACACTCTCACCAAGCTAAGTTGAAGGTTCGATCATGGCATTAAAAGTCTATATGTTGGCGTCAGTACATGCATTGGTTTCACTACCTGCAAAGTTTGAAGTTTCAATCAAGCTATTGATGTAATTTTCCAGTAGAGAACTTGATTTTTGATGTTTTGAGCTTCGTGATCTTCGTCTTGATAATTGCTTTCTTTTTGTTGCATTCCAATGATTCTTTATAGAATTTTCAGTCCTCCCATTCATTCTTTTTGCAATTTCTGCCCATTTGTTTCCCGATTCTGCATGAGCCTTAATTATGATCTTGTCCTCCTCCTCAGTCCATTTAGCTTTCTGCAAGTGAGATACACTTTCAATGTATAATTCTGTATGTTTTCATGTATAAATATATTTCTATCTATTGGTGAGATGAAAGTACATAGTGTAAAACCATCAATGTTGAACTTATATGCTTTAATAACATATAAAGCGGCCGATAACTCCGTAAGTATATTCTGTAGTGCAAGGCACATAAAAAAGAAGCTAATTTGCATGCATCGATGTACAGTGTGTTGATAATGAATGTGCGTACATGTTACATGTATGAATATCATTGTATGTATGTGTATGCACTGGAAATGCATGGGTGTGTTGGATTCAATGAATTCTATGTACAAAAGAATACAATCAAAGAGGAAGAAGAAGAAAAAGAACCGTGATGTTTGGCCTTAGATGGTTGTGCCATCTTTCTCTGCATTGTTTTGCTGTTCTTTCTTTCAACTTTTGAGCAATTTGAGACCATTCTTTTGACCCATGCTCCCCCACCAAGTGCTTTAAAATTCTGTACATAAACAACTTTGTGATCAGTGGTTTTTCTTAAAGATGAAAGAAGCAAAGAAGAAAAGAAACCAAGAAGTTTTCTTTGTATGAAAACTTAACATTCAATACAAGATGACTCATCAGTCATATAAGAAACCAAAAAATAAATAAATAAATAAAAAATTTTACCTGTCTTCTTCAGTATTCCATTGCCCTTTTTTCATATTATCCTTCTTTAGGGATTTTCTTGTCCTCCTAATTGGAAAATTCTTTCTAACCATGTTCATCTTCCTATAAAACCTATTTTTTGCAGTAATGCATGCCATCTGTTCAGGAGAAATTGCCAAGTTAGACAACTCTAGTTCTCGAAAATTCAATGAAGGATTCTTATCTTGGGTAATCACAACATCAGGCACGATTCTAGGGGGCACAATTCTAGGAAGAAAATTCATGAAGGCCCCATTTTCAAATTTCCCCATAGCACGATCTTCTACAAGGGACACCGAATTAGAGATATTGGACTTCAAAGAAGATACATTAGGTAAAGTTTTGAACTGATCGAAATAAGGATTGGCCATGAATTTTGAATTAAGCGATAAGCCATCAATATGAATCTGGTCATTTTTGTGGAAATCTTGGAGATATCCTTTAGATGAGCAAGCATCTAAAGGACACCAATCTCCGAATCCCGATTTCATGTAATTTTCTGATAAAATTATTGGCCGAAAAGTGAGATTATCTCCATATTTGGTATCAGACTCCATAGGAGAGAGATTTGATAAGAGAAATCCGAAAGGCAAATAAAATAGCTAAAGTGATTTTGGAGCTATGAGCTATCTCTGGTTCCTTCTTAATACTTTATAGGAAGAAGGGGGTGTCATCTATTCCAATTGATGTTATAAACGTTGATTTTCTTGTCTATCGAACGGTTGGAATTACATCACAATGATTTTTGTTATGTTTATCTCTTCTTAGCACTGTCAAGGGGAATAAGTGAAATAAAGATTGCATCACGGGATTCCACGTGGCACTTGTAGAGAGATTTTTAGGACATTTTAAGGCAATGTACGACATATAGAGAGTTATAACTAGATATTTAAATTATTTTTTAATATAAAACTGGGATATATTTAATCAAATCTTTGTTGAACGCTGAGAAAAATACCCAAACAAGCTTCTACAACAATATCATTATTCCAAGTGAATAACTTTTTTTTCTTTGGAAGAAAAAAAAATTCAATTTAGATAGAAGACATGTATTATATAAGATTTCAAAAACATCTAGGTTTACATACCCAGAGGTGGAATACAGTCTTCTCTTACATGTCATAGACAAGACCTTCCGGGTTAGGGAATGGACACAATCATTAATATCCCTAAAAACAAAGCTGGAAGTCTAGCTAACAAAACAATAAAATATATTAAACCTATCTTTCACACTTGGTATAGCCATTGTGGACATTAGAGCGGTAGGCTTGACAATCTGGATCGTCACATCTGCTTCACTGGGATTTTTGTCACCTTTCTTTTTTTGCCATATAGATAAGAACTTAAATCATCGAAGGCTAACAAATCGTTATCACGGGCTATACTTAAAGAAATCAAACAATCCCATAAAGAAAGAATGCTTGGAGTAGTGGTAAAACAAAGACCCCTTGTTTGATGGTAACTGTTGTCCACTTGATGCTAAGTGGCATAGGCAGTTTAGCTTTACTCACATTCAGAATTACAGTGTGAAAAGTTGTAACCTCTGACCATTATCAGTTATTAATAAGAACTAAATGTAGACGTTTGTGGAGTACTAAGTGTAAATTTTGTAACCGATGAGAAATAAGAAGATCTAATTGAATGAAATTGAATACATTCATTCTCATATTGAATTGCCTGATTTGAAGAGATGTTATTGGTTGCCACATGTAAGCATTAATGGATATTAAAGTGAGTAAATGTCTGAAAAGAGTAATTTATTATCATTGTAAATGGACTGTTACTCAAAGAAGTCAGGTGTGATGGTTGAAACAAAACGCTTTCTACTCCCAATATAAAACCACTATGTGTCTCATTGGAAAAATGATCATCTTCTCCGACCACGGTAATTTTTATTGGTCTTCCTAACCTAGAAACCAATAACATATGAGCTTTGATTTGTTAATTAATTTTTTAATAATTCTATTTTGGAGCAATTAATGGTCATTTGTTTCTACCTATATATTTTTTTTAATGACAACTTTGATAACTGAAACTTCAACTTCAATTCTATAATCTCTCTCTCTTTCTCTAGGGTTTGGTTAATTATGATTCTATGAATTAAAATTTTCAAAATTATAATACCTCTACTAATTACATTTTAAATTAAATTTAATATTCCACATCATGAATGTTAATGGAGATATTTTATGGGTGAGCAACACAATTATGTATATATATTAAGATGGGTAAGAGAGTTACAACACATAATATTGTATGAAGGACTTCTTTAATTATTTTCAAAGAAGTTTTCATTAGAAGAGTAGGTTACTTTGACTTCTCTTTCATTTTCTTTTTTGACTCCATAACATGAAGCTTCCAATTATGGAAGGAGTTCTATTTTATGTGAAATCATAAAGTAAATAGTGTGAAAAACCAAAAAATATGACATTTTTTAGTAAACCAAAAACATGGTATTGAAACTTCAACAACAATGATGCACATTTTCGGTTGAGTATAAATATGAATAACTTATATTGAGAGAAAAATTTATTGTCTCTAAGGTTAGTCAATCAAAATAATATTTTGTCACCTAAGTAGGAGAACTCCAATTACGAATTTGATGAAACTGTAACAATTATACACATCAAAGTCATATACGGACTGAGTTGTATTAGTTGGCATTGTTCATAAGACTAATGACACCGATAATGGTGAAACCGAAAAAAACATGAATGGACCTCCAAGGTATATAAGACAACCCTATAGCATTCGCTAGTAATCATGAACTTGCCTACGGTACCCCTTCAAGTACTTTAGAGTTGTGTTCAAACGAAAATCGTTTACAAAGAATAATCAATAAAACAAAGCCTTGAAAGGAACAAGAACTCTTATGTTTTTTTTAGAATACATGCACCTGTTTGAAAAGATCAGACTCATCCGACATTTAACACAATCTGTCTAACGTTCAACTTGATGTCAGCGTATGTCGAAAATTCTCACTTGACGTCAAAAAATCTTGTCCAGACATTGGACAGAGAGCGTTCCACATACTCTGGCAAACGTTCAATGTAATTTTGCAAACATTAGTGATGCATCGAAAAACTCTCATTCGACGTTAGAAAATCATGTCTAGATGTTGGTTAGTGAGGATTCCATGTTAGAATAGTTTTGTCAAATATTTGGATAAACCTACTACCAAAAGCCCTTTGCCCGACGTTCAATAAACAATTGTCAACTCGGTGATGAGTAAAACAAGTCACATCAGATGTTGGTAAGTCGAATCACAAGCAAAAAGAAGACGTAAATACCCAACGTCCAGCAAAAAGAAGACACATTAGTGCCCCAACACGACATGCGCAATGAAAATAACACGTTGAGATCCTGGAGATAAGAGAAACTCTCGAGTTCTACACTTATGAAAAAAAAAATTAGTTAAACTCAAAGAGGAGTAATTTGAATTTTTTTTTTGTTTTAAAAACAATTAAAACTAATACACATCGAAATGGAGCAGATAATAATAAAATGTATTTTTGGACAAACAAAACTAACAATTAAATAGAATTTCAAAAAATAACTCGATCCTACATGGGAAAAGCTTCTCTTCACAATTTCAATATATATCAGTTGGCAGTTTAATTATTGAAAATAAAAGGATAAAATTTCTAACATAGTAGGGCAAAAAATAGGGATTGAACCCAAATGCATTTGTAGCTAATTTTGGAGTGATTTTGTCGATTTTACAGTCAATTTGACCAAACAAACTCTTCACATGACTTAAAAAAAGGCCAAACCATGTAGACAATACTCTTTTATTGAGGCTATGTTTTGAAAATTTTCCCATAGTAATGTATGGGAGATATCGCTCCATGAGTCGTTTATATAGGTTAGATTTTTAGACTTATTATTTTTCTCATATGACGCTTAGTTAACATCAAATCTTTCAAGACTTATATATCCAAGCCAGCAGTTGTGACAAGTTTCAGCCCAAATCATGGTTTTAAGAATTGCTATCAAATTGATCATATCAGCCTATTTATATCGGTATCGACGATGATCGAGATAGATAGATGATCAAAATGGATCAACGTACCAATGTGGTATATATAAGGTTTTGAATAAAAAAATAATGTTTTTTGATATGGAATCGGACCAATACAGTATAATACAATCAATACGTATTAGTATCAATATCGATGGCAACCGATACTGTCACCAATACAATGAACTACATCCATGGTTAAAAAAACTATTCCCATAATGCAAAACATGATATGGACGAGTCAATGTATCACATGCAACATGGTGAGGTTATTCATTGTTTCCTTGTTTATTTTTCGGTCAAAGGTCGTACTCCTAATACGCTAAAGTGGGTAGTTGCACCAATGAGAGGATAGGAGGGAATTCATCCAGTAAAAAATCATATTTTGTCTAAAAAGATAAAATGTGAGTATGGATCCAAGGCTCATTATGTGAGAAGGCGTGAAAAAGGAATCCCCACTTCAGATTTTTTTTACCATATATTATTATGCATGTTGATCATTCGTGTGTGCCTATGCAGTTGGGTAAAAATTGTTACAAGACTCTCTTATAGTGTAATTATGGTATGGGTCCAAAAGTTATACCACATGGTATAGGAATTAATTGATGAGTATTTAAGTCATGGGAAGCATAATGCGGCCCAGTCATGCCAGTAGCGACAAACGACTTATACTAGCATTGATATATCATAAACGAAATCTCTGAGCATACCCTCCACCGTTTACTTAGGAAAACTTTTTTTTCTTCTTCTGATTATGTAGTCATGGTTCCATGATTTTAAAAAATGATATTATATGAAAAAAAACAAGCAATCTATATTGGTATTTAACATGCACGATACTGATACCTGACCGATCTTATACTGATGGAATGATTTTAATTTAGAGATAATTTTTTCTAAAAATATTTTTTTATTGAAATTGAGGGAAAAGCTATCTGATTCAACCTAATACGATCAATCCATATTGATACATACCAAGACCGATACTGTTTTTTAAAATAAGGCATGGTTTAGAGTTTCTAGCATTCGTAAAAATTTGGATGCTCTTGCCTACATCCCTAAATTATCAAGGCATCGCCACCCTCTTATTTTTCTGCCTAAGGACGATAACGAAAGAGTTATTTTAGTAATATGAGATTTTCTTATTGGGACTCGATCTTAAAAACATCTCTTTTACCGTAAACGGTAAAATAACCTCATATTACATGTGCACTTAAATTCAGAGTGCCAGAATGACAAGTCCATGCAAGGAAAGGCAAAACTAATGAAGAAGATGAAAAAGGTGAAATGCGGCATCCCTGCATGAAAGTTGTGAAGGAGCAATGGGAGGTGATAAATTGACATGAATATTGATGGAGAAGAGAAGGTGATCAATTAAGGAAAAACAAACGGAGAAAAAAGGAGAAAAATGAGTTCGGAGTTGTAAAGGGTGCATGAAGGAAAGCAAGCATATGAGAGAGAGAGAGAGAGAGAGAGAGAGAGAGAGAATAGTTGGTAGTGAATACCCATCGGAGTCGGCATTGGTGACAGATTGGCGGTGACTTTTCTTATTAGAAAACCCATCTGACTAGAGGAAGCTCTCGACAATTGGCGATCAAAATGTAGTTTAAATTTGGGCAGAGGATAAGGAGGCCCATAATGCTGGCCAACACCTACCCTAACCATGCATGGTGGTTATCCATATAAACATAGCCCATGACAAAGGCTGACCTTTAATGCTGCTCAATCCCATGCATGGTTCTTATCCATACATCAATGGCCATATGTCATTCTCTCAGGAAAAAGATGGTAGAGATGAGACATCTCTGCATTAAAGGTGTGAAGGAGCAATGGGAGGTGATAAGTGGGCGTGAATAATGATGGAGGAGAGAAGGTGACCAATTAAGGAAAAACAAGTGGAAGAAGAGAAGGGAAACGAGTTAGGAGTTGCAGAGGGTGCGTGAAGGAAAGCAAGTATATGAGAGATGGGCGATGACTTTTGTTATTAGAATATTCATTTGACTAGAGGAAGCTCTCGACAATTGGCGATCAACGTTTGGTTAAAATTTGGACAAAGGCTAATGAGGCCTTTAATGCTAGAAAACACTTGGCCTAGCCATGCATGATGGTAATCCATACATTCATGGCCTTATGTAAGAGTGTCTAAATTTGGGCGAAGGTTAGGGAGACATTTAATGCTGGCCAATACCATGCCATGCATGGTTCTTATCGTACATTGATGGTCATATTTTATACTCTAAAAAAAAGATAGGTGAGATGCGGCATCTACGCATGAAAGGTGAAGGAGCAATGGGAGGTGATAAGTGAGCGTGGATAACGATGAAGGAGAGAAGGTGACTAGTTAAGGGTAAATAAGTGGAAGAAGAGGAGGAAAATGAGTTAGGAGTTGTAGAGGATACGTGACGAAAAGCATGCATATGAGAGAGAGAGAGAGAGAGAGAGAGAGAGAGAGAGAGAGAGAGAGAGAAATAAAGAAAGAATAGTTGGTGGCGAACACCCGACGGAGTCGAAATTTGTGATAGATGGGCGGTGACATTCGTTATTAGAATACCCATCTAACTAGCAGAAGTTTTCAACAATTGGTGATAAAAGTGGGGTTTCAATTTGGGCAGACGCTAAGGAGGCCTTTAATGCTGGCAACACCTGGTCCAACCATTCGTTGTGGTTATCCATTCATTCATGGCCCTATGTAAGAGTGTTTAAATTAGAGCAGAGGGTAAGGAGGCTTTTAATGTTTCCCAACACTTGGCCCAGCCATGCTCGGCGGTTATCTATACATACATGGCCCTATGAAAGAGGCTGAACTTTAATGTTGGCCAATACCGTGCCATGCTTGGTGCTTATCCATACATTGATGGCCATTTGTCATGCTCTTGGGCAAAAGACGGTAGAGATGCAAAATCTTTGTATGAAATGTGTGAATTAGCAATAAGAGGTGATAAGTGGGTGTGAATAATGATGGAGGAGAGAAGGTAACAGTTAAGGGGAAACAAGTGGAAGAAGAGGAGGGAAACGACTTAGGAGTTGTAGAGGGTGCGTGTAGGAAAGTATGTCTATGAGAGATGGGCGACAACTTTTGTATTAGAATACCCATTTGACTAGCGAAAGCTCTCGACAATTGGTGATCAAAGTATGATTTAAATAAAGCAGAGGCTAAGAAGGCCTTCAATGCTAGCCAACACCATACATGGTGGTTATCCATTCATTCATGGTCCTATGTCAGAGTATTTAAATTGGGGCAAAGGGGTAAGGAGGCCTTTAATGTTGGCCAACACTTGGCCAAGCCATGTATGGTTGTTATCCATACATACATGACCCTATAACAGATGCTAACCTTTAATGCCGGTCAATACCATGCCATGCATGGTGCTAATCCATACATTGATGGCCATATTTCATGCTCTCAAAAAAAAGAAGGTAGATATGCGGTATCTCTGCATGAAAGGTGTGAAGGAGCAATAGGAGGTGATAAATGGGCATGAATAGCGATGGAGGAGGGAAGGTGACCAATTAAAGGCAAACAAGTGGAAGAAGAGGAGGGAACCGAGTTAGGAGTTGCAAAGGGTGGTGCGTGAAGGAAAGCATGTATATGAGGTATGGGAGAAAGCTTTTTTATTAGAATACCCATTTGACTTGTGGAAGCTCTCGACAATTGGCGATCAAAGTCTGGTTTGAATAGGCTAGAGGCTAAGGAGGTCTTTAATGTTGACCAACACCTGGCCTAGGCATGCATAGTGGTTATCCATTCATTGATGGCCCTATGTCAGAGTATTTAAATTCGAGCAGAGGGTAAGGAGGCCTTTAATGTTGGCAACTATTTGGCCAAGCCATGCATGATGGTTATCCATACATACATGACCCTATGACAGAGGGCGACCTTTAAGGCTGGCCAACACCATGCCATGCATGGTGCTAATTCATACATTGGCCATATGTCATGCTCTCATGAAAAAGACAATAGAGATGTGGCATCTCTTCATGAGAGGTATGAAGGATCAATGGAAAGTGATAAGTGGGCATGAATAACGATGGAGGATAGAGGGTGACCAATTAAGGGAAAACAAGTAGTAGAAAAAGGAGTAAAATGAATTAGGAGTTGCAAAAGGTGCATGAAGGATAGCAAACATATGAGAGAGAGAGAGTGAGAGAGAATAGTTGGTGGAGTATACCCAATAGAATTAGCAAATTTGCGATGACTTTTATTGTTAGAAAACCCATCTGACTAGAGAAAGCTCTCGACAGTTGGAGATCAAAGTGTGGTTAAAATTTGGGCAGAGGATAAGGAGGCCCTTAATGCTGGCCAACACCTGCCTCATCCATGTATGGTGGTTGTTCATAGATACATGGCCCTATGACAGAGGTCGGCCTTTAATGCAGGCCTATACCATTCCATGCATGGTGGTTATCCATACATTGATGGCCATATGTCATGTTCTCAGGAAAAAGGCATTAAAGGTGGGAAGGAGCAATGAGAGGTGATAAGTGGACGTGAATAATGATGGAGAAGAGCAGGTGACTAGTTAAGGGAAAACAAGTGGAAAAAGAGGAGGGATATGAGTTAGGACTTGCAGAGGGTGCGAGAAGAAAAGCATGTATATGAGAGATGGGTGGTGACTTTTGTTATTAGAAAATCCATCTGACTAACGGAAGCTCTCAACAATTGGCGATCAAAGTCTCGTTTAAATTTTGACAGAGGCTAAGGAGGCCTTTAATGCTAGCCAACACCTGACTATGCCATGCATGGTGGTTATTCATTCATTCATGGCCTTATATTAGAGTATTTAAATTTGGGCAGAGGATAAGGAGGTCTTTAATGTGGGCCAACTCTTGGCCCAACTATGCATGGTGGTTATCCATACATACATGGTCCTAAGACAGAGGCCGAGCTTTAATTATGGCCAATACCATGCCATGCATGTTGCTAATCCATACATTGATGGCCAGTTATCATAATGATGGAGGAAATAAGGTGATTAGTTAAGGGTAAACAAGTAGAAGAAGAGGAGGGAAATGAGTTAGTAGTTACAGAGGGTGCGAGCAGAAAGCATGTATATGAGAGCTGGGTGGCAACTTTTGTATTAGACTACCCATCTGACTAGCAGAAGCTCTTGACAATTGGCGATCAAAGTCTGGTTTAAGTAGGATAGAGGCTAAGGAGGCCTTTAATGCTGGTCAACACTGGCCCAGCCTTTCATGGTGGTTATCCATTTATTTATGGTCCTATGTCAGAGTATTTAAATTAGGGCAGAGGGTAAGGAGGCCTTTATTGGTGGCCAACACTTGGCCAAGCCATGCATGGTGGTTATCCATATATACATGGCCCTATGACAGAGGTTGACCTTTAATGCTGGCTAATACCATGCCATGCATAGTGCTAATCCATACATTGATGGCCATATATCATGCTCTCAGGAAAAAGATGGTAGAGATGCGGCATCTCTGCATGAAAGGTGTGAAGGAGAAATGGGAGGTGATAAGTGGGCGTGAATAACAATGGAAGAGAGAAGGTAACCAGTTAAGGGTAAACAAGTGGAAGAAAAGGAGGGAAACGAGTTAGGAGTTGCAGAGTGCACGTGAAGGAAAGCATGCATATGAGAGAGAGAGAGAGAGAGAGAGAGAGAGAGAGAGAGAGAGAGAGAGAGAGAGAGAGAGAGAGAGAGAGAGAAAATAATTGCTGGTGATGGAGTCGAAATTAGTAACAGATGGGCGGTGACATTTGTTATTAGAATTCACATCTAACTAGCGGAAGCTCTCGACAATTGGCGATAAAAGTGTGGTTTCAATTTTGGCAGAGACTAAGGAGGCCTTTAATGTTGGCTAACACCTGGCCCAGCCATGCATGGTGGTTATCCATTCATTCATGGTCCTATGTCAGCGTGTTTAAATTAGGGTAGAGAGTAAGCAGACTTTTAATGTTTTTCAACACTTGGCCTAGTCATGCATGGCAGTTATTTATACATACATGGCCCTATGATAAACACCAAACTTTAATGTTGGCCAATACTGTACCATGCTTGGCGCTTATCCATACATTGATGGCCATATGTCATGCTCTCAGAAAAAAGAGGGTAGAGATGCTGATATCTACATGAAAGGTGTGATGGAATAATAGGAGGTGATAAGTGGGTGTGAATAACGATGGAGGAGAGAAGGTGACAGTTAAGGAAAAACAATTGAAAGAAGAGGAGGAAAATGAGTTAGGAGTTGTAGAGGGTGCATGTAGGAAAGCAAGTATATGGGAGATGGGTGGCAACTTTTGTATTAGAATGCCCATCTGACTAGCAGAAGCTCTTGACAATTGGCGATCAAAGTCTGGTTTAAATAAGGCAGAGGCTAAGGAGGTCTTTAATGCTAGCCAATACCTGGCCCAGCCATGTATGGTGGTTATCCATTCATTCATGGCTCTATGTGAGAGTACTTAAATTAGGGGTAAGGGTATGAAGGCCTTTAATGTTGGACAAAACTTGGCCAAGCCATGCATGGTGGTTATCCATATATACATAGCTCTATGACAGAGGGCAAATTTGGGCATCGGCTAAGGCGGCCTTTAATGCTGGCCAACACTTGGCCCAACCATGCATGGTGGTTATCAATTTATTCATGGCCATATGTCAGAGTGTTTAAATTGGAATAGAGGGTAAGGAGTCTTTTAATGTCACACCCCGCCTCCACTAGGCCAGAGATATAACTGGATATTCACAAATATCCACCTGACCCTCCAAGATCTGCACGTTGCTATACTCTAACTTCACATCATCACAATTCATAACCCAATAGATAAATAACAGCGGAAGCATTATAATCATAAGGAAACATATATATATATATATGGGTATCTAAAGTGATAATATTAGCATAACAACATTATCTTGAAATTCCCAAAATGAAGACTTAAAGTATAATATTTACATCCCAAAACTTATAATAAACTAAGGTCCAAAATCCTAAGTAACTCAAAGTCTATCATCTCCACTACGCCATAGTCAAGGTACTCCATAGGCGCAACCATCACAAGCGCATCCTAGCTCGTGCTCATCGGGCTCCGGTGCCCCCACCAATCTCCTTCCATCTCTATGGAGGGGAGTGCATCAACTGTACCCATGGAATCCATCAGACTTGCATCAACATCTAAAAATGAAGTATACACATGGTGAGCTTCACTAAGCCCATTAAGTGAAATAGAGCACACAAGCATACACATATAATTCATGAATGTAGCGATATCACAAGGTGCATGGATTTATTTTAATTATTATGCACCTAACAACAAATACTAAGTCTGGGTATAATGCTACTGCAACACCCTAGGCAGCATCTCTGGTCCAAAGACGGTGGAACCCAACGATGTCAAACCTGAGTTGTGGGTGGGAGCCTGCAGTACCGGACTCCTCAAGAGATTGTCTGTAAACCCCCCTGTAATACAGGTTCGAACTCCACAATAGATTGTCTATTGGCTTGGGGAAAATCTGGGGTAGAATATCCTAACACTCCACAATACAATCTCACCGATGTCTTGTTTCTACCCTATTCCAAGTGTGACAATACAAAATTTAAAATCCTCATAATATCCCTCAAATAATCCCCAAAAGGCCCAACTAAGATCCCTTCGCATAGCCCCACACTAGGTCAAAATGGTGATAGCTGGCAGACCACCTAGGGTAGCTGGTCTGTCAGGCAGTACCCATTGGTCTTGGCCAAGGTTGTCAGGCAATACGACACCTGGCCTCGAGCTGGTCTACTGCCTGATGTGCCAGCTCAGTTCCAAGTGTTGTCCTCAGCTCCTGAGTGGTTCTAGCTCAACCCAAGGTTGATTCCTTCGATGGCTCATGCACTTGGCTTGTAATTAGCTTAATAAACCTATTCACACACGAAGGGAATCATCCAATATGAAACCAAATCCAATTCATTGATTAAAAGCCATAAATAGGGTTCTAAATTGGGGAAAACAACAAATCAATGGGCGATTGAGCAATACACAACAACATTAGCTAGGAATACATGCAAATCCCATAATTAAATCCTAATGGAAGCATTATATAGGGAGATTAGCATGTTGCTACCATCCTACAACAATAGGGGAGGATTCTAAGCAAAGATTGTAAGTAGAAGAGTGAGGAAAATAGATGAGAACTAACATGACAGGAGATCGCCACATGTCCTCTACATCAGAACTCCCCATTGGAGAGTTCTAAAGAAAAGAGAGATCTATACTGAAAGTTAAAGTTAACTCTTGGAATGCCCATTGGGGACTGATCGGTCCATCGGTCTAGGTATGGGTCATGTTACGGTCCGGGGAAGGTATTAGGCACTCCAATCTACCCGGTCAAGCCGATATTTCCATTATTTGGCTAAACTAAGGTATAACATGCTTTAAAAAAATTTGTGTAAGAGGTAAAAAAGGGGAAAAATACAAGGGAGGGTGTGGGAGACATGCCCCGAGGTTCGGCTACAAGAAAAGAGTTAGTATACAAGAAAGTAAAGGAAAATGGAAGCATGGGAGCACAATATATATCAACACAAGGAAAACCTTTGACTCTCACAACATCATGTATGAATGAGTAACCCATTACACAGAATGGCTAGCCAATGTAGTAGTAGTACCAAAGAAAGATGAAAGAGTAACAGTATACATAGACTACTGTGATCTAAACAAAGCAAGTCTCAAAGATGATTTCCCCTTACCACTCATCGACACTATAGTTGATAACACTGCAAAGCATGCCCTCTTGTCATTCATGGATGGCTTTTTAGGATATAATCAAATCAAGATGGCACCCAAACATAAGCAAAAACATCCTTCATTACTCAATGGGGGACATTCTACTATAAAGTAATGGCATTTGGATTAAAGATTGCTGGTGCAACTTATCAGAGTGCACATACTGCTATTCTCTATGAGCTGATACACAAAAAAGTAGAAGTGTATATCGACAACATGATTATAAAATTAGTTGAAAGAAATGGCCATATCAAGGCTTTGCGAAATCTTTAAAAGAATCAACCAATATCAAGTCAGATTAAACCCCCAAAAGTGCGTATTTGGGGTAACAGGTGGTAAAGTCCTCAGGTTTATGGCAACTCAAAGGGGAATAGAAATTGACCCTTCCAAGATCAAGGCCATAATAGAAATGCCTTCCCCTCAGACAGAAAATGAGGTCTGAGGATTTCTCAAAAGAGTCCGACACATTAGCCGGTTTATATCACATCTGACATCTACATGTGAACCAATTTTCAAGTTTCTAAATAAGGATCAACCCATGAAGTTGAACCCTTAGTATCAGTTGGCCTTCAACGATGTTAAAGAATATCTGCTCAGTCCGTCAGTTTTGGTTCTACTCATATTAGGGAAACCACTATTTTTAAATCTCCCTATACAAGAAAATTAAATGGAATCCATGGTAGACAACACGGCTCAAATAGCCTTATAGTTAAAGTTATCTACTACCTTAACAAGAAATTCATTGATTATGAAATGAGGTATACAACTCTTGAAAAGACCTATACTGCTTTGGTATGGGCGACTAAATGCCTAAGGCATTACATGTTATCATATCAAGTCCTCTTGATCTCCCAGATGGTCCCCATAAAGTACTTTTTCAAAAAGCCAACACTCACCAGGAGAGTTGCCCAATGGGTGCTACTCTTAGCAGAATTTGACATCATGTATATTCCTAGAAAGTCTTTCAAAGGAAATGCCACTGCAGAACATTTGTCAGCCCATCCGGTTGTAGATATACGACTTCTAGAAGATGCATTCACTAATGAATAAGTTTCTCCAATTAACATAAGCAAAGATCCTGGAAAATGGAAAATGTTTTTCGATGGGGCTTCTAACCAAAACGGATGTGGAGCTAGGAACTACTCGTAACCCCAAAAGCATTATATATGCCCATGCCCTTTAAATTAGAATTCAAATCCAAGAACAACATGGTTGAGTATGAGGCTTGTATATTTATAGGAAAAAAAAAGTATGAGGCTTGTATCATTGGTTTAAAGACAGCCATCTCTCTTGGGATTGAAATGATTGAAGTATACGGTGATTCTTCATTGTGATTTTCCAAGTCCAAGGGAAATGGAAAACCAAGGACAAGAAATTGAAGCCTTACCAAGTATATGTAGAAACTTTGATAGATCAATTAATGGAAATCAGTTTTGATTACTTCCAAAGGGATAACAACAGGTTTGTCGATGCCTTGGATACCATTTCGTCAATGATTGACTTTGACCCCAACAGACAAATACGTTCGTTCATGGAAGATCAAATAGATTGTCACTCGCATCAAGATTTCATCAACACTCTGACAATTGATAGCAGACATAATGGATTTCATATGGATTGGGAAATATCCTACTTACATTACTCTAGAAGAAGGAAATTTCTGAGATGATATGCGACTCAGTGTATTTTACACAAATATATTTTATACAAGTGATCATTTGATGTCATACAAATGGGATGCATCAATGACAACCAAGCTCAGACAGTTTATAGTCTTAAGTCAAGATCATAATTGGGTACTAATCCCTCACCTCCAAAACACTCAACACTCTCTGTAAGTTGAGTTGAAGGTCCGATCATGGCATTAAGATTTTGCTTGTTGGCGTCGGTGCGTGCATTGCTTTCACTATCGACAATGTTTGAAGTTTCAATCAGGCTATTGATGTAATTTTCAAGGAGAGAACTTGATTTTTGATGTTTTCAGCTTCGGAATCTTGGTCTTGATAATTGTCCTTTGGTTGCATTCCAGTTGTTCTTTATAGAATTTTTAGTCCTCCCATTCATTTTCTTTGCAAGTTCCGCCCATTTGTTTCCTGCTTCTGCATGTTCCTTAATTATAATCTTGTCCTCCTCCTTAGTCCATTTAGCTTTCTACAAGTTAAAATACACATTCGATGTATAATTAGCTATGTTACAATGTATAAACATGTTTTTATCCATTGGTGAGATGAAAGTACATGGTATAAATCCACTAATTTTGGACTTGTACGCTTTAATAACATACTTATCTATGGAGAATTGACACATATAGATGAACGATGAAGCGACTGATGCCATAAGTACATTCTATAGTGCGCAACACATAAAAAGGAAGCTAATTTGCATGCAAAGGTGTACAATGTGTTGATAATGAATGTATTCGTACATATACATGTATGGATATGATTGTATGTGTGTGTATGCATTGGAAATGCATGGGCGTGTTGGATTCAATGAATTCCATATACAAAAAAGTACAAAAGCAAAGTGGAAGAAGAAGAAGAAGAAGAAGAAGAACCGTGATGTTCGGCCTCAAGTGATTATGCCATCTTTCCCTACGTTGTTTTTCTATTCTTCCTTTCCAGTTTTCAGCAATTTGAGACCAGTTTTTCAACCTCCGCTCCCCCACCAAGTGCTTTAAAAGTCTATACACAAACAACTTTGTGATCAATGGTTCTTTGTGAAGAAGAAAGAAGCAAAGAAAGAAATAAACCAAGATTTTTTAATGAAAACTAAACAATATATACAAGATGATTCATCACTCTTCATAAGAAACCCAAATTTTTTTTATTTTTTTTTACCTATCTTCTTCAGTTGTCCATTGCCTTTTGATCAAATTAGCCTTCTTTTGGGCTTTTCTTATCTTCCTAATTGAAAATTTGTTTCTATCGATGTCCATATTCCTATAAAACCTATTTTTTGCAGTAATGCATACCATCGGCTCAGGCAAAAATGGCAAGTTAGATGACTCTAGTTCTCAAAAATTCAAAGAAGGGTTCTTATCTTGGGAAGTCACAACCTCAGGCACTATTCTAGGGAGAAAATTCATGATGGCACAATTTTGAAATTTCTTCATGGCACCACCTTCTATAAGGGGCATCGAATCAGAGATATTGAAACTCGAAGAAGATTCATTCGCTAAAGTTTTGAACTGATCAGAATAGGAAGGACCGGCCCTGAATTTGGAATTGAGAGATAAGCCATCATGATGAAACTGATCATTTTTGTGGAAATTTTGAAAATAACGTTTAGATGAGCAAACATCTAAAGGAAACCCATCTCCCCTCAGTTTCAAGTAATTTTCAGGCAAAATCGTCGGCCGAAAAGTGAGATTATCTCTATATTTGGCATCAAACTCCATGGGAGAGAGATTTGATGAAAGAAATACAAAAAGCAAAAAAAATCGCTAAAGTGGTTTTGGAGCTATGGGTTGTCTCTGGTTCCTTCTTAATACTTTATAGGAGGGAGGGGGTGTTATTCATTCCAATTGATGATATAGCCGTTGATTTTCTTATCCATCGAACGGTTGGAATTACATGATAGTGGTTTTTGTTATGCTTCTCTCTTCTTAGTACTATCAAGGGAATAAGGGTAATAAGGATTGCGCCCTTGGGAAGTTTCTAGCTATGGAAAGTTTTCAGTCAAGTGATTCCACATGGTAGTTGTAGAGAGATTTTTAGGATATTTTAAGGCATTGTACTATGTATGGAGAGTTATAATTGGATATTTAAATTATTTTTTAATATAAACCTTGAATATATTTAATTAAATATTTTCTGAAAGCTAAGAAGAATACTCAAACAAGCTTCTACAACGATATCTTTTTTTTTTTTCTTTCAAATGAGTAACTTGACCTAACCTAGAAACTCATAACACACGAGCCTTGATTTGTTGGTGAATATTTAATTCATTATATTTTGGAGCAATTGAGGGTCATTTATTTCTACGTAACAAGCTTACCCAAACAAGCTTCTACCCAAACAAGCATACCCAAACAAGCTTCTACAACGATATCTTTTTTTTTGAATGACAATTTTAGTAACTAAAACTGAAACTTCATCTCTATAATCTCTCTCTCTACCTCGGGAAAAGTCATACATATAAGACTTTGGAGCAGCATATGGATCTAAGAACTAATGCAGTTGAACCATTACCAAGTCTTCCTTCTATGATCAAAGAAAAAGAAGAGAAAACAGTGAGGGAGAGCAGGAATTTCCTTATTAAGAATCTCAAATATAATTCTCAATTATACAACTCCAACGCCAAAAACTTATTAAAGCCACTGCTTAATCTCCCGTTTCCAATTTGCAGTAGCTAACAAAAGGATTAATGCCAATAGAAGTAGAATAACCACTATCAATCCCTGGGTCAACACTTTCAGACCACCCGAATTCTTGGATCCCATCTGCTCCGGCATTTTTGGTGGCAACCGAATGATCTGTGATGGTAGTGGAGGGCTTGGGCCGATCCCACAGTACTTCGACCCGATTCGATGAAGGAGTATTTATATTCTTTACCCGCTTTGTTGTAATGAGTGTAGGGGTGTCAACGGGCCGGGCTGGGCCAGACTTGCACTAAACCCTAGCCCAACCCTAGGAGCCTTAACCTAAACCCAAACCCAGCCCGACCCTGGTAGGGTTTTCCCAAGCCCGGCCCGACCTTGCTGGCCCTGAATATCTTTGCCCATGAGCTTGTGGAACTAACAAAGCCCATTCAGTCTACCCACTTAACAAAGCCCAAGCTATAAAAAAACACATTTTTCCAAAAACAGGCTGAACCTTCAATCAAATGGTCATGTTAGAAGAATTTTAACCATTGTACCAATGGCAGCTCTTTGTATATTTTTTAAGGGAAAAAGTTCTCTGTCCGGGAGTGTGGCCTACGCCAGCATTCCCATGAGTCTATCTCTCTCCTCCCAATGTGAAAAGACACCTCTGCCCCTTGTTTTAAGGAGGAGAGAGATAGACACATGGGAGTGCTGGCGTAGGCCACACTCCCGTACAGAAAACTGCTTCCCATTTTTTAAATATATAGTATATCATACAGGGTCGGGCTGGCCCTGCCAGGGTCAAGGCCTCAAACCAGGCCCGACCCGGTCCTGCCAGGCCCTGTAAAAACTAAACCCAGCCCAACCCTATATTAAACATTGGCCTAGCCCGGCCCTGTTCGGGCTCAGGGCGGGTTAGGGTGGGTTCGGGTTGGTCGGGTTTTTTTTGACGCCCCTAAATGAGTGTGAGAATTTTGGGGTTTTTCGATTTAGGGATTCTGGGAGAGTGAAGCAGCGCCGTTTTGGGTGTTCTTGTGAGATCTCTATTGTAACTTTCTCCGATTTACATAGTGAAACATCTTCGACTTCACCCGTGGACGTAGCACACCATATTGGCGTGTGACGTTAAATCTCCGTGTCATCTTGCTCTGTTTTTGTTTTTGTTCGTGTTTTGGTTAGTGTTTGTTCTAACAGGACCTCGTAAAGGGTATCCCTTTGTAAGATTGAAAGCATCAGAACTTGGAATGAGAGTGGGTTTTTATCAAACCAAATTGATGTTCCTGCTATGTGTGATTTGATCTGCTCTCCCAATGAGTTATTGCTGTTGCTGCTAATATGATCATCTGGCCATAGACCTCCTGGAGCGGTTGTGTAAGTCACTGTTACTATCAGAATAAGAATCACTAACAAAGCATTGCGAACTTTGCCTGGAGTCTCTTTGTCCACCATTAAATTTAGGAATCTTGCTACTTTGAGTGACCCTTTGATTCCAGATTTTAAAGCCTTTTTTTTTCTTTTTAGTAGCTTTCTTTACCCATATTTTGCAAGAAATATCTTCAGCTGTCTTTGCCCTTACTCTTTGAAGGATCTCTCGCATTTTGTTCTGCACCACCTCTCTTTCATTTCCATCTGCCTGCTGTGGCTGCATCTTATCATCAACGCCGACGACTCTTACTGCCAATTCCTCCTCTTGAGTCTTCATTAAGACATCCAAGGCTGTCTCTCCGCGTTTGTTCCTTGTGTTTACAAAACACCAGCTCTACAATCTTCAGATGCTGCATGTTCAATTCAAGACTTTTCATCATGTTTGGATGTCAAGAAAAGTGAAGAAAAAATATAATGAGACAAAAATCATGATGATGCAATGATTTATTTATGTGTCTATCTCTCTTGACATCCAAACATAGAAAATAAAGTGATTTAGATTTCCAAAGCAGTAGTTAAGTAGAAGATAATGTTGGGGTTCCACACAGAAGGTGGAAGTAATAATCTCACATTGGGTGTGAATAGCCTAATGTGGAGACTTATAGGTACTTGGACACTCTCTTCTTCATAATGATTAGATTTTAAGGATAAGTTATACCCAAATCCCTAATAAGTGGTATCATAGTCATAGCCTTGCAACTAAGAAAAAGAAGAAACCGTTGTCTTATCAACTTGAGCAAATTTTCTCAATTGGCAATAAGTAGAGAGTCTTCCTTCAACCACAGTATCATGTTTATCTCCCACCTTACTTGTTTGGAGATCTGAAATGTCTTTCACTGTTTTTTGACTCTCATCCAATATATAATAATGACTATTGGAGGAATTCCTTCACTATGACTTAAAAGAAAATTTGGTCATTGATAATAATGTCGGTCACATTAGCAACTTGATCAGCTTTTATTTTTCATTAAAAAAAAAAAACAAGACTCACATGTATTATTTTATTGAATTTTTTTTAAAGAAAGATAAATAATTTCTACTCAAAAATGAGTAGAGGAAGTAGTTAAAATTGTAAAGGCTAGGGATGCCAGTTTGTATTTAGGAAAAAGCCTAAGGTGTATATTGCGTTTTCTCGCATGTATTATTTTCTTGATTTTTTTTTGGGTTATTTTCAAATGTCCCCTTGAAAATGACCAAACTTATAGTTGTCCCCCTAAACTTTCATTAATTTCATGTGCACCTTTGCTTTCCAAACTAAGTACCACTATAGTCCCTACCGTTAGACAGAGACGTTATGTTATAACGGATCTCAATTTTTGAACTTCGATGGACCATTCTGCCCCTAGATAAGGTAAAATGACCAAAATGATCTTACCTTAAAAAAAAAAAAAAAAAACGTGCAACTCATCTTCCCCAAATCGTTTAGGGTTTGGGGAAGATGAGTTTTTGAATAAAAAATCGAAAAGAAATTCAATTCTTCCCCTCTTGATTTTCTCATGAAAAACTTTGGAATCTACCGAGGCATCAGTTTGGAAAATTGAATTTCTTCTTGATCAAAAGAAGAGAAAGAGAAAAGAGAGGGAGGTCTTGGAGCCTGGTTCAGTTGCAGAATTCTTCAACTCGGTCAAGATTAAACAGCAACAGTTAGTAACCCCCAACTCTATTGAATCCAAACATGGCGACGATGCTCTTGTTCTCATCTCTCTCTGGTGCCGTAATCTCACTACCCTCGACCTCCGTGCTTGCAGCAAGTTGACACATTTAGGAATGGCCGCTTTTGCCGTCAACTGCGAGACTTTGAAGAAACTCACTTGTTATTCCTGCAACTTTGGTACAGAGGGCATAAACGCTGTTCTCGATCACTCTTCCTCTCTCAAAGAGCTCTCCGTCAAGCGTCTTGTTGGTGGCGCTGCCATACCAGTCAGACCTGGTGTCGTTGCTTCCTCCCTTAAGACCATCTACATCAAGGAGCTCCACAACGGCCAATGCTTCGGACCCCTTATCATCGGTTCCAAGAATCTCAGAACCTTAAAAATCTTCTGTTGCTCTGGGCCTGGGGATTGGGATAAGCTCCTCGAATCCATAGTGAAACGAGTCACTGGTTTGACTGAGATCCATCTGAAGACACTCCTAATTAGCGACGTCGGCCTTGCTGCCATCTCTAATTGCTCAAATCTAGAAATCTTACACCTTGCAAACACTCGCTTGTGCACGACTGCGGGACTCGTGTCCATCGCTGGCCATTGCAAGCTCTTAAGGGAACTCCACATCCATGGATGGAAGAAAGCCAATAGGATAGGTAACGAAGACCGTACTGCTATTGCCAAATGGTGCCCTAACCTTAAGGAATTGGTTCTCATGAATGTCAATCCTACTTGTTTCAGTTTGGACCTTCTCGCTGCCAATTGCAAGAATCTTGAACGCTCAGCATTCTGTGGGAGTTACATGTTTGATTCAAGAACTCATCTTCCCCAAACCCTAAACCCTAAACGATTTGGGGAAGATGAGTTGCAGGTTTTTTTTTTTTTTTTTTTTTCCAGGTAAGGTCATTTTGGTCATTTTATTCTATCCAGGGGTAGAATGGTCCATCGAAGTTCAAAAATTGGGATCCGTTATAACATAACGGGTCTATCTAATGGCAGGGACTATAATGTTACTTAGTTTAGAAGGTAGAGGTGCACGTGGAATTAATGAAAGTTCAGGGAGGCAATTGTGAGTTTAACCATTTTTCAGGGGCATTTGAAAATAACTTTTTTTTTTTTAATAAATAAAATAATGATTTAAAATAATGTGAGAGGGTGTAGAGTACTTGCTTGACCACAGAACCCTCTCCCGTGTATTTATATTCATCTCTTTTTAATGACATTTTAATAATTTTACTAAAATTTGAATGAGAGTTTAAGTAACTTTCCTTGCTACTTTGGACTAAAGTTTGGTCATGATGATGTATGTGGGGTCTTCTATCATATGAACTCGCCCATGTATTGCCAAGTGGCAAATAGTGGAGAGTTATACTTCACTCAGCACAGTGACACTTAGTACCAAAAAAAAAAAATAATCTTGCTTAGCTTCCAAGTAAATTTAGGGAATGTGCCTAATATCATCCTCCACAGGAGTGTCTTGCTTACTTTCCGAGGATAGGGCCTCCCTCGCTAGGGAAGGAGCAACAAGGTTTACCTCCCTAAATGTGATGGAATGAACATATGAAGGGGAAGAGGGTTAGAACTTCTATACTCACCTTTTTACTAGTAAAAGGCAAGTGATCCCATTCTTGAAGAACTGATGAAAGTTTTGTTTCTCCTCCTATTGGTAAAACTTGATTTAGTGTTTGGTTAAATGACACCACCATAATGTCAATTAGATCTTCCCAACAATAATAACTAGGAAAAGGTTCCATTGTCATCATGGACAAATAATGTGGCTATTCTAACCAATGTGGTCTGGATTTTCTTTTCACCAAAAAAATAAAGGGACAAAATGGTCTGGATTGATCATGTGTTAAATTCCATAACCTAATTCAATCAAACACTCTCTCGTATATTAGTATGAATCTCTATGTACGTGTATACACATGATCTATTGATATTCTAACCATTATTATGGATTCTCGCATGGTATTGATTTTTTTTAAGCTCTATTTTATAACTTTGACAACTTGTTTTTGGTTTAAATTTGATATGTGAACAAAACATCTTGAGGTCTGCCGTAATACAAACTTTGTGTGTTTTGTTTCTTTTTTTGAAACAGAAGGTATCTGGCCTTTGGCCAACTAAATCCCCTAGGGCTCGTGCACAACCCCGCAATATTACAAACCGAGAAATATTGGGGGCCCCATGTTCGCCAAGGAATTTAATGAAAATTTGTGTTTTAATTATAAAGCCCTTCCTAATTGGATACGGAAAAACTGAGCCAAAGTGTGACCAATTTAAACCCAAAGTTAATGTCACAAAAGCAAAAGAATCATAAAGATAAGAAAAAATCTTGTTGTAATCAAAATTAGTGAAATAAATCACAATCTTACATTTTTTTTTGCCTTTTTTAGTATATAATATACTTCTTTTTATGAGGATAAAATACAGTCATTTCACATGTGTGCTCGAAAAACTGTACTACACCATAGTTCTCGAGAATGACATAATGGTAAGTCAGTTTCAAACATTTTTTAAACTTTTTTTACTCATAGCTTTAAAAAAAAAAAAAAAAAGAAATTTTAGAAACAAGATCGAGAAGAACATTACAACTTAGTTCACTACAAATGTCCATGATAATAAAAGTAATTGATCAGTCAATTGATCATCTATCTATCCTTGCAAATTTTTTATGGTTAAGCTTAACAGTTACTAGAATAAAATAAGAATGACAATGGCCTGCCTAACATGTCCCTCACAATTCGGGTCTGGTATGATCAAATTGGGTTTCGACCCGATTGGATTCCATTCGATTGGTATGGTTGGATATTGATCGAATTTTGTTAATCAAACACTTTGCGTATTTAAAAGGCCTTGAATATTTATAGCCTATATTTCTGTCAAGAGAAATAAACGTTAATAGATAGGTCTCTCTTAGATAGAGAGATGACTCCCCAAAATACTTGTAAAAGGGTCCAAATGACACCACATTATTTCAAGGAAATCTGATCATAAGGAATTATAGGGCCAGATCTACATGAGGATGAGATTAGAAGCAAGAGAGGATAAAGTTCGAAACCAATAAGATAGTTTTTTAAATATGGGAAAAAAAATATAGAGGGGGGTGGACCCCACCCGGGCAGTGTGTTCCAGTAGGAGTAGGGTGGTCATTTCTGCCCCTTCTATTAGAGGAACTTGGGAAAATGAACCTGCCCAACAAAAAAAATCAAATGATAAGAATTATAAGTTCTGAATCAAAAGTCTTAGGCTTTACTAAAAAAAATATTAACCAGAAGTATTAAGGGCTGTTTTGGTATGATTTCTATTTCAATTGCTAGGGATGATTTCGATTTTTGAAATCATTTGGTTTAATTTTTACACCTTAGTTCAATGAAAGAAATCAAATGAACGAGAAATTTCGAAATAGGTGAGAAGCTCATTCAATCTCGAAATTGAAATTTCTACCAAAAAAAAAAAAGAAAGTGGCACACATCACTCGGTGACTAGAAAAACGAATACGTATCATCCGACACGAGCGATACGATACCGATACTTAGAACCATGATCTGTTTGAAGAAGAACGATGAGGATGAAATGTTGAATAAAAATTAATTAAATAGAAAAATTGAAGAAAAAAAAAGCGAATGGAGTAAAAAACGGGAGAGAGAAGAAGTGGGTGGATGCTTTCATTTTTTACTATTTTAATGACAAAAAAATAGTAAATATAGGCTAAGTGTAGGGTAGTGATAGTAATTGCTCCTACCTGTATAAGTATTACTTGTCCCCATCGAAACTTGAGGAAACCTGGTTGTAGACACTTATATATGCCAGAAACCAGGTACATTTATTTATGCCTAATATTATTCAAGTTATTTACTTAAGATATTATTTATAAATAAGCAAATACCTCCTATTTTAATCCAATAAAAATAGTTAAAAAATCAAATACCAAAAGGATAAAAAGTCAACCCCCAGTTCAAGAACAAAAACTGGATTTTCGGAGGTAAGTGAAATTTTCAACTTTCTAATGTTGGGGTTATTCTCAAATCTAAAAACTTTATAAATCTTAATATGATAAAATATTGTTAAAAACCAAAAGCGCGATAAAATATTCATTTGTTTTGATGCCTAAAAAAATATTTTTATTCAGAGCGATTTTAAACAACATTTACGCACACTAAATTAAGTTTGACCAAAACATAACCCCTTCATTATAAATCAAATTTAAGCAATCTTTGATTAGTTTGAAAGCTTTGTTGGAAAACTTTCACATAAATCCAAGATTGTTTAAATCTGATTTATATTGAAGAAGTTATGTCCCGATCAAACCTTATTCGATACCATGTCCAAGAACAATATACAATATCAAACTTGAATCAAAATCGCAAATACACTTTTTCCCATGTATCGCTCTCTCTATTTTTTTTAAAGTAAAATGAGAATATGTACAGCTAGCTATAGTTACAAGTATTGCCACATTGTAAGCAAATCACGAGACATCATATTATGAGCTCTAGTTTTTTCGCAGCCCACTTAGGAAGGGCTTATGTATTTAAATATCTGTGGAGTACGTGGTAGTTTAATGAAAACACAAATTTTGTATTAAGGTAGGCCTCAACATTTTTTGTTCACATATCAAATTTAAACCAAAAACAAGTTGTCAAAGTAGTAAAATAGACCTTAAAAAAAATCATTTCTATGAGAGAAGCCAAAATAGTGGTTAGAGTATCAATAGATGTGCAGGCACGTATATAGAGATTCGTGCTAACATATGAGAAGGTGTTTGATTGAATTAGGCTATGAAATTTAACACATGACCAATCTAGATCATATATGTTGGCAACAAGAATTTTTTATGTTGTGCAAAAGAGTTGATCGAGAGCTTCTATATAATTAGTGAGATCATGAATTCACGAGGCCAGGGAAGGGAATTAGTACTCACTCTTTGATAGGAAAATGGGTCAGAATCAGATTGACGAGGTTTACAACTCCTTGATGGTAGAAGCCGAAAAGGGAACAATAGAAACATTATATGAACTGCTTGGGAAAGACTCCTCTATTCTTGACAAAGCTGATAAGCAGTTCGGCGATAATCCGTTACATGTCGCCGCGAAGCATAACAATGCACTCTTTGCAGATGAAATTGCAAACCTGAAGCCTTCATTAGCTGAAAAGCTAAACCAAAGATGGATGGAGTCCTCCACACATTGCAGCTGAAAATGGAAATATAGAAACTGTGAAGAAACTCTTGAAAGTAGACAAGGAACTCTGTTTCATCAAAGGCAGGGAGATGATGGTGCCTCTTCACTGTGCAGCAAAATCTGAGGTAAATCCCAAGAATAAAAAGGTTATAAAGGAGCTTCTCTCTGCTTGCCCCAAGTGTTTCACAGAATTAACTATCCGAAATGAGACAGCTCTTCACACTGCTGTAAAGAGTGGTAGTTACCAAAACTTTAAAGCACTTGTGAAGTGGATCAAGGAACAATGGGGGGCTACAACATTCTAAGCTGGAAGGACCAGGATGGCAACACCATCTTACACCTTGCAACATCAGAAAGAAAAACTAAGGCAAGACAGCTACTTCCTTTATCTTCCTGTGATCTTCTACTTGACCCCTGCTTTAGATTCTTTTCTAAATCACTTTATTTTCTCTGAATGACAAAGTTTTGAATTGTAATGGATTTTGAAGATTGTAGAGCTGCTGCTTTGTAAGTTTGGCTATTTTGTTAGAAGGGCTGTGAAGAAAAACGCAAAGAACAACAAAGGAAAGACAGCCTTGGAGGTCTTAACTGGATCAGAAACACAACCAGTTCAGGAGAAGAAAGAGCCAAGAATAGAGGAGCAGGGAGATGAAGAGGAAGGAAAGGTGCTGGGAGATGAAGATAAAGAAAATGTGCAGGAGAAAATAGAAAAGTTCCTTAAAAGCTCACCCTGTTTTACACTTTGGCACAAGAAAGATACTAAAAAGAAAAGGGTTTCTAAAAAGGAAAGGGCTTTAGATTCTGGAATCAAATGGTTGCTGAAGGTCCAAAATTTCCTTAGTTTCAAGGTAAACAAAGACACTTCAACTGAAGTTCGAAATGCTCTGTTAGTGATTTTAATTCTGATCGTGACGGTGACATACACAACCGGAATCAATCCTCCAGGGGGACTTTGGCAAGATGATGGAATCAGCAATATCTCACAGAAACAACACAATGCAGGAACATCAATTTGGTTTGATAAGAACCCAGACTCTTTCCAACTCCTAATGCTTTGTAACTATGCAGGATTTCTTGTGTCTGTTGTCCTGGTTTTCAATCTCACAGAAGGATATACTTTACGAGGTCCGATTCTACTAGCTCTGTTCTTTATGTTGATTACCTATGCATTATGGATTCGACTCCTGTTTCTGAGTAATGGTGCTTTCGCAGTGTTGATCAATGGAATCATATTGATTGTTCCATTACCTGTGGCATTAGTCCTTTTGGTTGCTACTGCAAATTGGATATGGAACATTAAGCCATAGCCTTTACAATTTCTTCATTCCCTTTGTATATGCTGATTTGTTATGATTTCGATTGTATTTTTCAACTTATTTCATGAAATAGTCAACGAATAGATTTTTTTATCGAGAAATTGAAATTGTTTTGGTGGTATCAATCTAAATATTTCAAAAATAAGAAATCCATTTGGTAATTCAATTTTTGAGAATAGATTAATTCTTTCATTTATTTGAATTTAGGAGAAGATTCTTCACACTTTTAGTGTAGGGAAATCTCCAGATCCTTAACCTTTGAATCTAACACTCAGGTAAGAGATTGAATTCCATCGGCTTCTCAACAATCCACCAACACATCTTCACCCTCTACAGTTATATCAACTTCTTAGAATAGTAGGCCAAATCAAGTTCCACTCTTGTTAGAACTTCACTAGCACTTCTCAGTTTTCGCGACCCCTTTCCATTTTTATTTTTCTGATCCACTTGTGAGTAATGAGTACATGTTCCACTTCAGGATTCCCACAGTCCGGATTCTAAATGGCAATTGTTGCATTCTCAATAGCACTGTCATCCATTTTCAAAGCCCAGGTATTCGTTTAGCTCAAAACCTGGAAACAAGAAGATCTTAAATCCTTAATTCTTGTAAAAGACTTAATCAATAAGAGAATACCACAAGCAGATTGTGGAAAAAACCCCAATTCATATCCTGCTCATATATTAAGAGGAAAATATTATGATCCATGGTGACTTGAATCAAACAGATACAGAGTTCAATCGATTATACAATGAAGACCCAAATTTTCCTAAAGAAAAAACCCTTCAACCAATTTGAAAGTAACCCACGAAGAAGTAACAATTTTCATGACCAATTTTGAGAGAAAATGTAAAAATTGCAAAAACTTGCAGGGACTTGTTCCTCTTGAAGGATTTGTGGGTTCTTACTTCTCTGCAATTCTACGGTAAATTATGACCACTTATTACTAGAAAGACAGAATATGGTGTCTACGTGACGAGAAGAAATGAAGAACAGGAGAAACAGAGGGAGAGAGATCACCATAAACACTAACTGAATAGAAAGAGAGGGCTAGGGTTCCCAGCACAATAAGGCTGCAACAGGTTCAGAAGGGAGCTTCTACACTCGAAGATGGGACAAACTGGCATAGGTCCATCGGGGACCCGGTATCGACAATCTGGGCCGAGGTGATCGAATCCACAGGGAGAAGAACTCCCCCAGAAGGAAACTCAGCAACCCACAGGAGATCCCCTCTTCAATGGTTCAGAGTGGTGGGTAGTTCCTGACACATGGGTTTCCGGTGGTGGGTGTGGAGTGGGGGATTGCAGCGGCAGAAGAGCTCGCATGGAACTCGTAATCGACGAAGGAGGTGACCTAGAACCGTGTTCACGGAAGAAAGGAGAAGAAGAAGTAGAAGTAGAAGCAGAAGGAACAGTTGGAATAAAAATTGATTGAAATTACTTCTTTGCCGATCAAAAGAGTTTTTGTTTATCACGTGCTTATTAAAGATCATAAACGAAATTTCAATTTCGGAATTTTTTATTTTTGGTTGAAATTTCAATTTCGAGATTGAATGAGCTTCTCATTTATTTCAGAATCTCTCTTTCATTTGATTTCTCTTTCAGTGAAATAAGGTGTTAAAATCAAACCAAACAATTTCAAAAATTGAAATGACCCATAAAATCGAAATAGAAATCATATCAAAACAGCCCTTAAGACTTCTGGTTGAGAATTTATAATTCTTATCATTTGAATTGTTTTTTGAAAAGGTCAATTTTCCCAAATTCCTCTAATAGAGGGGGCAAAAATGATCATCCTACCCTTGCCCGAACACATTGCCCGGGTGGGACCACCCCCTCTATACAAAACTGTGTTATTGGTTTCGAACTTTATCCTCTCTTGCTTCTAATCTCGTCCTCATGTAGATCTGGCTCTATAATTCCTTCTGATCGGATTTCCTTGAAATAGTGTGGTGTCATTTGGACCCTTTTACAAGTATATCGGGGAGTCATCTCTCTAGCTAAGGGAGGCCTATCTATTAACTTTTATTTCTCTTGACAAAAATATAGGCTATAAATATTCAAGGCCTTTTAAATACACAAGTGTTATATCAACAAAACTCTATCAATATCCAACCATACCAATCGAATGGAATCCAATCGAGTCAAAACCCAATTTGATCATATCAGACCCGAATCGTGAGGGATGTGTTAGGCAGGCCATTGTCATTCTTATTTTATGAGAATATGTACAGCTATAGTTCCAGCCGTCCAAGTATGGAAAAATATCACCTCAATTTGTCTGTTCGTCAATTTCCTCAATTCCATCTAATAGAGTGAGGTATGGAAAAATATCACCTCCAGGTATTGCCACATTGCAAGCAAATCACAAGACATGATATTATGAGCTCCAGTTTTTCTGCAGCCAATTAGGAAGGGCTTTATATATGTATCCAAATATATCTACCGAGTGGTAGTTTAATGCAAACACAAATTTTGTATTAAGGTAGACCTCAAGATGCTTTGTTCACATATCAAATTTAAACCAAAATAAAGTTGTTAAAGTATTAAAATAGAGCTTAAAAAAAATCAATACTATAGGAGAATCCATAGTAGTTGTTAGAGTATCAATAGATGTGTATGCACGTACATAGAGATTCGTGCTAATATACGAGAGAGTGTTTGATTGAATTAGGCTATGAAATTTAACACATGATCAATCCAGACCATTTTGTTCCTTAATTTTTTTTTTTTTTGGTCAAAAGAAAATCCAGACCACATTGGTTGGAATAGCCACATTATTTGTCCATGATGACAATAAAACCTTTTCCCAGTTATTATTGTTGGGAAGATGTAATTGACATTATGGTGGTGTCATTTAACCAAGCAGTAAATCATGTTTTCCCAATAGGAGGAGAAACAAAACTTTCATCAGTTCTTCAAGAATGGGATCACTTGCCTTTTACTAGTAAGAAGGTGAGTATGGAAGTTTTAAGCCTCTTCTCCTTCATATGTTGGCATCTGTGGATTGCAAGGAATGAACGCATATTCAATCACAAATCACGGTCCCCAATGTAAGTCTTCATTAAAGCTCAGCAAGCCTATGACGAATTCTGATCTTCCATAGAAATCAGTGCAAGAGCAAGCCCAGTGAATAATGAGAACACCATCCAAGCTCAACATCAGCCGCTTCCATCGACCCCAGGTTGCTATAAAATCAGCTGTGATTCTACGCTTTGCCAAAGAGTTTCCAATGGTGGCCTGGCCTTGGGTTTATAATCAGGGATGACAAAGGAGCGCCTCTTAAAACCATATCTGAACTAGCTCCTTTCTCTACCATGTTCTGCTGGATGAGGAATGGGCGCTTCGAAGTGGTCTCCTATGCGCGTTAGAGGAAGAGATACCCAACGTCATTGTTGCATCTGATAAAGCTGGGCTGATTAACTTCATAAATCAGACCTATGCCCCTCCTCTGGGTTTTAATGGACTAATCCATGACATTCGGATTCTATCAGCTTGATTTAACACCTGTTCATTCTATCACATTTCTAGGGAGGTAAATTTTGTTGCTCATTCCCTAGCGAGGAAGGCCCTATCCACGGCAAGTAGAATAGTTTGGTCAAATTCCAATCCTTGGCTTCTAGATTTGTGTTCCCAACAAGCTTTGAGCCCACTTGATAACTTTACGAGAAACTGTTTCTGGTGTTTTTTCATTCTGAGAAACGAAAAAACACCTAAAAATCGCTTGATAACGAAGTGTTTTTTATGACTGTTTTTGGAAACATAAATCAAAATTTATGCTCCCTGAAAGACTTTTCTTGGTTGAAAATTGGAAAGTGTGCCTGATAAAAAGTCCTATATTCGTTCACTATGCTCTTTTATAAAATTGGAAAAGTGTGTCGAACATATCCTTTTGTTAATTTTTATAAAAAAAAAAAAAAAAAAAAAAAAGAGGGTTTTGCTTCTTTCCAAGAATAGGTTTACCAAGCGGGTCAAAAACGGTTTCTCAACGCAGAAAATGAAAAACCTGTTTTACTGTTTCTTAGCACATAACCAGAACAGAAACACCCGTAAGATTATCAAGCGGGCACTTTGTGTACAAACTTACACTCGTATTCAATAAAATTGCTCTTTATCATAAAAAAAAAAAAAAAAAAAAAAAGATATGAGGTGAAAGTTTAGTCGGGCTACATCTTGACACTCCTATGGAGGATGATATTAGCCACATCCCCTAAATTTACTTGGAAGCTAGGTTTTTTTTGTGTTTGGGGGTTTTAGGCGTCACTGTGTTGAGTGAAGTATAACTCTCCACTATTTGTCACTTGGCAGTACATGGGTGAGTCCATATGATAGAAGACCCCACATACATCACAATGGCCAAACTTTAGTCCAAAGGAGCAAGGAAAGTTACTTAAACTCTCATTAAAATTTTAGTAAAATTATTAAAATGTCATTAAAAGGAGATGAATATAAATACACGGGAGAGGGTTCTCTGATCAAGCAAGTACTCTACACCCTCTCATATTATTATTTTAAAAATAATAATTTGAGGATACCGATACTTAGAACCATGATCTGTTCAAAGAAGAACAATGAGGATGAAATTTGAATAAAAAATTAATTAAATAAAAAAATTGAAGGAAAAAAAAAAAAACCAAATGGAATTCAAATTAGGACTTGGAGTGAATAATATATAATGGTGAAACAGATTAACAAAATAGAAAATAAGAGGGGACCCAACAGAGAGAGAGAGAGAGAGAGGAAAAAGCAAATTCTAAAATTAGAAACTGAATCGACTATTGTGGCCCTGCTTTTAAATTGTAAATCAGTTTTGCTTGTGGGTCCCCTCTTATAAAATTAGAAACAGAATCGACCGTTCTAGTTGGGTCGACCAAACTAGGTTTGGTTTGGTTTGATTTGGAGATTGGGTTAATTTTAAATCTTGTTTTAACTTCCCCATTTATCATTAGGCAAAAATTGGAATACAATTCCTACATTACTTGTTGATGTACACCTACCTAAAATATTGCCACGTATGGATGTGGCTTTTGAACAAATTTCGTTGTCTAACTTAATCAAATCATCTCTCTGATACCGCTCCGGATCGTCCTATATCGATTTGAATCGGAAAGATTTACCCCTATTGTTTATTTAAAATATATATATATTTTAATCTTTTTACCTTTGGCCCGTACCGATCAATGATTGATACAGGAATATCCCAAAATCGAGATCACTAATGATTGATACCAATCTGATCCAAACGATTCTGCCTATCCGCTACCGATCCCTAAAACCACATGATGATTCGATAAGATTGCCTTCGACCACGATGAAATGAGATTTGTTTCACCATCAATGGAGAATAGTATTATTATCACTCGACGTTAAGCTTCTCTTTTGCCAAAAAAAACGTTAAGTCTTTTTGAGATTGCTTACAAAGAAAGCAGTCTCGCCACAATATATAACAAAATCCTATATAAAGTTAATTTATGGGGAACTGCTGCCCTTGAACCCCCGCATGGACCGGCTAGTTTGTTGAGGTGCCCCGCAAGTAACATATATTAACCCCCGCCTTTGATCCCTACAACTTCTTAAGGGTTCTTTGAATTTAACATAGTTATGCAAGTGATGGAATCCCCCACCCCAACAATTTTACCAAAAACGAAAAAAACCCCAACAATGGTTTCAAAAAATTAATTTAATGGCATTCATGGGATTGTGATGCCTTACATACAAGGTTCAAAATCCAGGTATTGCACTCAGTATCAATCATTGCCAAAACCTTTTCGGATCGGTACAAATCGGCCAGGATCGGTCAAAAAACCCCCAAAATCATTTTTTTATGGATCGGGTCATGTATTGGCCAAAGTTGGTGGATGTTTTGATCTCGGGATTGGATCGGTCGATATTATTCGGATCGGATCGATTAATATCGATTGGTATCGGTTCGTATCGATCAATATCGGTCAAGATAAATAAACAAAAAAACTTAAAAACTTTGAAAAAATAAAAAAATATTCAGTTGGATCGATCAAAGATCGGATCGGATCCGCCAATCCAACCAAGTTGGCCGATTCAGAGAACGATCCAGTCAAACCTTGTTGTATCGATCTAATCTTAGGATCGGCCTCGACCGATACCGATCCAATCCAGCCAATGTTGGCCAATCCAATCCGAGATTCAGAACCATGCTTACATGAGATTTGGCTGAAGGGTGGACAATGGGTTCCTCTTATAAGAAAGAAAAGTGTTTATATAAGCTAGTCAAAAAAGTTTTTCTCAATCGAATGGCAAATGTCAAATGTCAAATTTTGAGTTTCATTCTATAATACGAAACATTATACCAAGAGTTTTTTATAAACTAGAAAAAATTTGTCCAGTTTGATTTGGTTTTTAGGATTAGAGGTGTCCTTATTACTATTACAAACCCTAATAACCCAATTATCCTGTTGTCCCTCTGCAACAAGAAGCTGAGGAAGGAAAGAAGAGAAAAGAAGAAAAAAGATCATCATCTCTCCTTAGGAGCCAATTCAGTTGCGGTCATTGCACGTGGCCCTGTGTCTGCCCAGCACAGGTAGGACAGAGCAGTGCATCTTAGAAGATCTATGTTGTTCAGTTGCCACAGTGCAAAATATTGTTACCCCACAAAAAAAAAAACCTTCTAAATATTTTTTGAAAAATTAAGAAAACTGGTAAGGGGGTTTAACCGTTCAGATCCTTTGTATCAATATTTTATTACTTTTTACACTTGCCAAATCAGGCGGAGCATGATTTAGTCTGAATGCTACGTGGTGAAAGTTAGAAATTCACTCACTTTTTGTCAACACTTATATGAATGACTTCCATGGGATTGTGGGGTCTTACATCAGTACATGGACCGGGGTCTAACAGGTCCATTTGAAGGGTGGGACCATGAGTTACCTCGTTATAAAAATAGAATTATTTAAAGGGTTTATGACAAATGCCCCCCCCTAAAAATACCCATTTGTCCAAATGCACTTTTACAATTTTTCAAATTTCAAACTCCCCCCTACTTTCAAAACACTAACACTTTAGCCCAGTCCGTTAATTTGGGACGTTAGACGTTAGTTTCAGGGAATCTAATGATTAGCCCCTCTGATAAAAATCCATCAAAATTAAAGAATAAAATGATCAAATTGCCCTCATTTTCTTCAAATCGTTTAGGGTTTGAAACTGAAAATTTTTTTCCCAAATCGGTTAGGTTGTCTAACTTGATTCAAGATGCTGGAAATAAAGAATTAAGAAAATTTAAACTATGATTTAACAAAAATAGTTTGAAGGTTGGGACAAATAATGGGATAGGACATTAGGCTTGTAATTCGTGGAAGGAAATTGGATTTCATAAACTCTGAAGGCAAAACAATGAGCACAGTAGGGTTGAGAATAATAGGAATCATGAGATAATGAGACACACAAGAATGAAGTGAGAAAAGAAGAAAAAATGGTGATTGATTTTCATAGGAATTAACCTGTAGAGGTCATGTTATCCACAAAGATTCCAAGGATACATCGCGAGCAACAATAGTAGTAGTCTACCTTCAAAATCTGAGAGCTCTTCAGAAACTAATTTCCTCCCTCTTAGGACGTCTTTGGTATAATTTTTATTTTTTATTTTTACCTCAAAAAATATTTTTGGTTGCGTTCGATATCGTTTATGAAGTATGTTTCTATTTAAAAAAGATTGAAAAAACCAAAAACCAAAAATAGATGAAAAGCCGTTTATGGTTTTTTCGTTGAAAACTGTTTTTTGCTAATTGTGCTGACTCTTCAATGAACTTGTGCTCATAAATTCAATGAACTTGTGCTCATAGATGAAAAACAGTAAATTGATTTTGTTTTTTAAAAGGCAAACCTTTGACCGTTCTCCTCCTTTACCGATCAAGAGAGGGCGATGAATACTGAAACGAAGAAGAATGGGCCAGAAGGTATGCCGCCACAGCCAGCGCCAGCAGCACCACCACCGCCACCACCACCACCACCGGCGCCAGTCAACTCCTAAATGAGACAGCTTTTGTGTATCATGTTGCACTGATCTGTGCAGTGAGAGGATCCCCAAAGCTCTGAGAAATTACTTCACTATTTCTGGAGGTATTTGCTGTTTCTTTAATATGAGAGCAATACTTAAGTACTAGGAAATCAGAGCAAGTGTCAATGGATTTCATCTAATTGAACCCAGCACATGTTGAAGCAAAATTTTATCCCCCCCTCTTCCCCCTTCTTGTTGTGTGATACTCTGGTCCTCTCTGCTGCAACATCTCCAACAAGCCCGTCAATCCTCTGTGAGAACTCCCACTCAATCCAACAGCTTTCCTCGCCTCATCTTTAACCTGCGCCTCCTGCACCCTCAGCCGCTCATTCCTCATCATCTCCCTCACCCTCTCCTCTATCTCCTTGGCCTTCACCACCTCCTCCCCACCACCACCACCTCCTCACGCACACCCCAAGCCCACTCATCTCGCTCCTGCTCACATTCGCACGGGACCAGTGACCCCACCGGTAGCACCAGTGGTTGCCCATTTATGCAATTTGAAAAGTTGTAGGGATAAATTTGGATAAATGGGCATTTTCAGGGGCATTTATAAAAAACCCTTGTTTAAATGACCATGTCAAAGGAAGATTTTCTCAATCAAAATGTCGCATCAATTTTTTTTTTACTCTCCTCTAAGGTTAGGCACATGCCGGATTTTGAGTCTCATCTCAGCATTTCAAGTATTATGATAAGATTTTTCCCTATTATACGTCTTATGGGATTCCCTGTAAAACAGCGTGGCCCCAACACCAATACGGGGTCAATGGGAATGTGCGTAGATTGTAGAAGCATCTACAAAAACATGATTTTCATCTTTTATTACGAGGGGGTGGTCATTTTGTATCCCTCCTTTGAGGCGCGAGGGAAAGTTTGCCTTTTAGGAAAATGTCAAAAGTTGTGCCCAATCGGCCAGCCTTGAGATCATACATGCTAGGCCTGGGCTGAGGATGTCCTAGCTTGTTTTCTAATCAGATCGAACTAGTCTAGGCTTAGTCTGAGGGATAGGGATCCCTAGTTAGATATGGATTTTAAAAAACCCTGCCCACACGGTTGCATCCCTAGTTCTTTGTACAAGGAAAGAAAAATAACAAGGGAAAGAGAACGCTAACTGGTCACATGGTGCGTGGCCCTACATCCAGACACAGGGAAAGACACAAGACGAGCGAAAAGACTACCGCTTTTTTAGGGATTTTTGCCTTTTCATGGGGGTGCGGTGGTCATTTCACGAGGCCATGTGTGAGCGTAGAGGCCGTGCGCCACACATGACCAAGTAAAGTTCTTTCTCCAAAATAAATTTAGGGAAAAAGATCTTACTTGGTGGTCTTTCCTATGCCCTTTCACAGGGTACCGTGACATGACGCCTCTGCCCCTTGATAGATACCCAGATGTGCTCACCCATTGGCCGAGACGCTTGTGTAGAGACCATGTGACCAAGTAGAGATCTCTTGCCCAAAAGAGAGAGAGAGTCTCTTCTATTTAATGAAAGTAGAATTCTTTGAAAAATGTTAATATGGAGGGTATTTTGGACAAGAGAAAACACCATGAAGGATGTTTTCTTTAAGTGAGAAAGTATATCAAATCCAATAATTAATATAGAATTTATGTGAAACTTAAAATTATTACTTATTATTTCTTATCTATTACCAACATAAACTATAATAAAATTTTCATAAGATAAAATTTAGCATATGATTTACTAAGGAATTAACAGTAATTTACCATGATTACAATAATATGTGGGAATTAGGGCTTCCCATGATCTGATAATCTAGCCCTGCCTTACTCCCACTACCCTATATATAACTGGAAGAAAAGAGATTAAAAAAAAAAAAAAAAAAAAATTTCAAAAGAGGAACATTATTTGAAATCCAAGATTCGATTCTCACACTAGTGCTCCTCCGTAATACCTGTCTTCAATTCCTATCTAATCCAATCCACGCTTCTTGCTAAATTGAAGAGCGTAATCATAGATCTTGAGTGGATCAGGAAGGGACTTAGCCACACTTTCCTTCTTCTCCATGCACCTCTTGGCCCATTCAATCAACTTTGGACACTCCGCCTCTATGTCGAAATTGACTAAAGTCTCCATGGCATAAAACCAGGAGTAGAAGTGCACAAAACTCAAATCCAAGAACCAAAATTGTCACCTCCAAAGTAAGCCTTTTCTCCAAGTTCTTCTACCAAGACCTTCAATCCCTCTATGAATTCCTTCTTAGACTTCTCTTGTTCTTCTCCTTTCGGGTTCCACAATATTCCCCTCACACTGCTGAAAACCTGCAAAAGATAATCGATGATGATGATGATGATGCAAGCATAGATTAATTAGAGTAAGAGAATTGTTAAGAACTTGGGTCTCATCCTCAAAAGCTAGCCGTTAAGGAGAGGATGCCTAAGTATTTATTAACCCACCTACATTCCCTTTCATATTCGATGTGGGATTATTCTTTTTGCCTTATATGCTTGGATATCCCAACAAAAATTAAGTACGTACCTTATTGTCGATGTAGTCAGCCCAGAATCTGGCTTGGGCTCGTTGGTAAGGATCAAAAGGCAACAATGGAGGAACTTTGTCGTCCTTCCATGTCTCGTCAATGTATTGAACAATGACGAGAGATTCACAGATGGGTTTTCCATTATGGACCAAGACAGGGATCTTCTTATGAATTGGGTTCATCTGCAGGAGAAGAGGACTTTTGTCTTGGAGGTTCTCTTCCCTGTATTGGTATTCCACACTTTTCTCATCCAAGGCGATTCTCACCCTCATCCCAGAGGGACTAGCCCAAGCATTCAATAGAACCACCTCGTCTGCCATAGTTACTGAATCTGATCGATCAAGCGTAGCACAAGTCACAAAATAGAAGAAGCTTAATTAATTTGTTTTTTTTTTTTTTTTTTCCGATAACGGTGGATCATATTGAAGGGGGGGAGGTGTACAACCAGTGGCATCATTTACACAAAGGTCATGAAGCCACTGAATGGAATCCGGCCAATCTGTCACACACCTAAGAGACAGAGCCTTCCTGGCCAGGGCATCTGAGACAACATTCATAGCCCTTGGAACAAAAGAGAAAACAACAGAGGAGAACGAGGGGATCAACCTAATGATATCCGCAACCAGGTCCTCAACTTCCACCACCGGGGTTAGCCTGCCCTCCACAAACAAAACAGCATCCCTATTATCAGACTCAACAAGGATGCTATCAAAACCCCACTCAAGCGCAGCCAACATAGCACAACGAATTGCAAGGACCTCCCCTTGCATAATGGAACCAAAAGAATGAGGAATGGACCGCGCTTTACATTGAGCTCCCCTATGATCTCGGAAAATCAAACCCAGACCACCTTTTGATTTACCTCTTGGTAGAGCAGCATCACAATTTACCTTGATAACACCAACCGGGGGGGTTCCCAATGATGAGGAACCAGGGGGTGGGTTTGGGGTACTTCTAGAGATGGCCGTTTCTCTGTTAAGTCGGCTTATCGACTGCTTGTTGGAATAGAAGAGCAAGAAAATCGGGTTAAAGCTTCATCTTCTAGAAGTCGGTTGTGGGATAATATTCCAAATCAGGTTTGGAATCGCATTTGGGCAATCCAAACTTTGCCAAAAATCAAAAGCTTGCTGTGGAGATCCTGTAATGAGGCATTGGCCACGAGTGCAGGTTTACTTTCTCGGCAAATTCGGATTGACCCAAGTTGCTTGAGGTGTGGTGCCTATTCGGAATCTGGTGATCATGTTTTGCTTGATTGCCCTTTTGCTCGAAGTGTGTGGTTTGGGTGTCAACTCCAGTTCTCCCCACTAAGGATAATCCAAGACTAGGTAATTGGATCAAAGGTTGGGATGTTTGGTTTCGGCAGGACAAGAAGAAAGCCCGTGTTGCTCTCTCAAGAGCCTCTTTCATCTGTTGGTACCTATGGCATGCGTGTAATGACTTGGTCTTCAATGGTAAGGAGTGTTAAACTTTTAGTTCTAATAAAATTCTATATGGACATAATTAAATCCCTAAACCAGGCTAATTAGGGTTTTGGTCTAATAAAGTGGGGTCATTAAGTTATATTAGAAGTCTAATGTGGGTGGCTTAGTGTAGGCGGATAGATTCCTATTGGATTTGTGATGAGTCGGACCTATAGGGATTACTATATAAGGAGAGCAAGGTCCCCCTCTACCCATGACAACTTATTATTCTCAATTGCTATTGAGGAGTGCATTCTTGAAAGAGAGGAGATATTCGGTGTTCGTCGTCCTGCGCATTCGGTATTCTCATCGGGCCGATTACTTTGGGAATAGAGGGAAACACCTAGATCTTTGTTCTTAATTTTCCATTGCAATCATCATCACTATGGATGCGAAACAAGGTCGAGTGGTTCTATCCTATTTTCTATTATTTATTTGATTGTGTTCTTGAACGCCTTATGGAGATCCTGGCTTTTGGGATTTTGTCCCTTTTCGGATCGATTTATTCTAACATGTGGTATCAAAGCCTCCATAGATCCGTTCTTGAACCTATATGGATTCAAAATAATAAAACATAATAAGGGAATCGAAAATTTTTCGATTCGAATCAAGGATTTTAGGGTTTTTCGTTTTCCAAAAACCGTACGGACAACGGCATTCTACCAATTTTTTTGGCCAGCAGAATGCGATCACATGGGGCGTAGAGCTCGGAAAATCAGAATTTTGGTGGGTGGATCACCGCCGGCGGTTGCCGGACGCGCTCTCACGCGTCGGCGGCGGCCACGGGTGATCTTCACTCACTACCGCGAAGTTAAAAAAAAAAAAAAAAAAGGAATCGGGTTTTGCTATCGATGCTTTGATAGTATTTACGGGCGATGCTATAGGGCGCCACACGGTCGGGTCGACCCGATTTCGACCGAAAACCCGACCCAGTGACCCGACCGACGATCCATTTTGGGTTGATCCAAACCCGGTTTGACCGGGTCTGAACTGGTTCACTCGAACCGGGGTTGAACCAAATTGATTTGGTTTGACTTTTTGGGCCGGTTTGACCAGTACAGTCAACCGAATTTGGACCTGAACTTTGACCGGGCTTTCTGGGGGCTACGAGTCTCCGTTTGGGGTCCCATTTTTTGCGTTGGTTCTGTTTTTCTGTGCTCTACACAATGGTGCCCTCTGCTTTGATCAGATATGAATATTTTAAATATTTTGGGTATTCTTTTGATGCATGCCCTATTCTGAAATTTGTCGATTCGTTCCATTGGGAACCAAATTAATTTTCTGAATTACTGGAATACCTACTTTGATGAACAATATTGTTGGCATATTTGTGTTAATTTTGAGACAATTAAGCCCCTTATCATAAATTATAAAATAACACAATTTGTTTAAGGATGTAAGTAATTTTGGAATATCCCAAGAGAGGGTTCCATGGGTTCGACAGGATGCAGCAGTCAAAGCGACCTTCCTTGTTGGATTTGTGAAACACCGGTCTCATACAGTTGTGGGATGTCCTTCAACTCTAATGTGTGGTCATATACCCAAAGGTGGTGGTCATGTATTGGTACTTGAAGGGGTACATATCTAGTATGCATATGAATAGGCCGACCCTAGAATTACGCACACCCAAAGGTAGTGGATTTTGAAAGTTGAGTTGTATTCCCATGGCCCTTTGGTATGTGGGGATTTTTACAATTTCATGTTGGAAAATCAGCCCAAAGGTATTTTCACAATGATGTGTGTAAAATTCTCATAAGCTTATAAGGTTTCAAGTGTACTTGCATCATGCGATTATTATCTTGTTCATTATTTAAATTTTTAGTCACCTTTTACTCAATAATAACATGGTCACTATTGAGATTCTTCTTGGGTCAAATTTTAAAAAGTAGAAAGAGGACATTATGTTTGCCATGAAAATGGCAAATGCGCATCGTCCCTTGTTATAGATAAACCAATGGACCTAGCTATGATAGTCTTGAGGATGAAAAATCGTGCATTCTACATGGGAAAAGAGTAATCGCTTAGCTGTACTATCTATAAAGAGGTCGATCGAAACACCTTAAGAGTGGTCTACGATAAATATCTTGCCGGAAGAATTCTTTGGATGCAATTTTCAAGAGATACCAAGTTTCATCGAATGCTGAGATTGGGAGACTTCTACAAGGGCTATTTAATATGGAATATCATGGTTACGGGGGTGTTAGGGATTATATTGTTTGGATGGTTGACTATCAAACCAAAATCAAAGCCTTGAATATTGCTCTTCCTAATGCCTTGATTGTTCATCAAGTTCTTAATATCCTACCATCGATTTTGACATCATCAAAACCAACTACCTTTCCCAGGATGGTGTTTGGAGTATCGATGACCTTATTTCTTGGGTTGTATCGAGGAAGAGAAACTACTTGTTATTTTCAAATCCCATGAGAGTGAAAAGTCTAAAAACCATACTCATAAGTCGCCCAATAAAGAGTGCGATCGGATTAACAATTTAGGACCTAAGAAAGACTCTTTCAAGAAAGAGAGTGATCGTTGCTTCTTTTGCAAGAAGAAGGGTCACATAAAGAAGGGCGCAACAAATACAAGACTTGGTTATCAAAACCCAAGCCATCACGTAACGATTCTTTAGCTTTTGTTTGTGAATCCAATCTATCATAAGCCTCATCCGGTTCTTGGAGGCTAGACGGTGGGGCAACTAACTAAGTTGCCTTTACCATATAGGGATTAATAAGCCGGAAGAGGCCAAATCGGGATGAATCAAGGTTTATCATAGGAAGCGATAGATATGATTGACGTAAAGTTCGTGAGAGATATCATTTTCTTACTAGTTTCTAGTTTTAATTTGTTTAAAGAATACCTTTTTATGTACCATCCTTGATGGAATTTAATTTTGATTTCACTTGTTGGACATTGGTAGTTACCATTTTGAAATAGAGCGTATGATAAATTTGTTTCAAATAAAGTTGGTTCTGCATTACGTCCAATGGATTATGCGTGTGTTTATCTCCCAATGATATCTCGCCTTCCATAATATTGAAAGCGTTGTTTCCAAAAGACCCTTACCTAAAGAACGGTCTTTCACATTGTGGCATAAGATGTTAGGTCATATTTCTAAGGTAAGAGTGGAAAGGCGATAAAGTCGACATCCTACCTACTATCGAAAGTGATCTAGAAACTTATGTAGGCGATGTATGGGAAAGATGACCAAGATAAAGAAGAAAATTGTAGTCTATAGTTCGACCTGTTGGAAGTCATTCACACGACATCGAGTGGTCCCTATTCAGCCACATAGTGTAGAAAATTTTTATTTCATCACTTTTAACAGACGACTACTCCGATATGGCTATTTGTTCTTAATTAAAGAAAATCGAATCTCTTGATAAGTTCAAGATTTTGGGCTGAAGTTGACAAACGGTTGGGGAAAGTTATTAAAATTGTTAAATCCGATCGTGGGGGTGAGTATTATGCGAGATTGGCGATCTTTGGATAGCTTAAGGGCATGTTTGCCAAATACTAAGAAGACTCTAGGATAGTTGGTCGGTTTACTATGTCAAGAAGTCACGAGAAAAATGGTGTTGCCGAAAGGCATAAGGATGGTGAGGAGTATGATTAGTAAGATAAATTTTACCTAAGTTCTTATAGGAGAAGTTTTTGAAAACTACTCCTTGTATCCTTAACCATGTAGTTACTAAACCGAAACCATCTTAGAGTTTGGGGTGCCCTACGAGTAAAATTATATTATCCGACTTTGAACAAGTTAGATCCCGGGACTACTCATTACTATTTTGTTAGCTACCCGAGATCATTGAAGGGATATAAATTTTATAACCCTGCGGAGACACTAGAATTATGGACTTATAGGCGGAAGTTTACGAAATTTGATGTGGCCAAAAGGAATGATTGTTCTCAGATTGTTCGAGATAGTGACATGGTTGATCTGGTACATGTTCTTCTACCTATTGAGGACGGATGTGGGGCACACTACGCCATTAGTTACACCTCTTGGAGTTCGGGCCGATATTGATGCGGTCCTTGACATTCATGCCTTTGATGAGATTCCTCTCAATCGGGATGCGATTGATGATCCTATCATTGATGCGGTTCGGTGAGATTTCTCGCATTCGGGGTGAGGCGAGTGGTAGCACCATCACGAAAATCCATCAAGGAAGAAATTCGAAATACCATCTATCTATGAGGTCTATCCAGAGAACATGACTACGACATTGGTTGTGTGGTTGATCCAGCTACTTATTGAGCGTTGTTTCTGGTTCTCGATTAGATTTGTAGTTAGATGTAATGAGATGAGGTGGAATCGATGAAACATAATGATGTTTGGGAGCTTGTTGAATTAAACACGAGGGTCTTGCGGTGGATGGTTTAGACCATCTTACGTGGACTCAAGAAGTCTATTTACGGTCTCAAACAAGCTTCGGCGTGGTATTTGAAGTTTGCGTGTCGTGACTTCATTCGGTTTTTTGAAAAACAAGCGGATCAATGTATATATCACAAGGTCGGTGGGAGCAAATTCTATTTTCTCATATTTTATATGGATGACATCACGCTTATTATGATGACCTAGGGATGTTGCATAAATGAAAGCAACTATTATCTAGGGAATTTGACATGAAGGACTTTGGTGAGGTTTCTTTTGTCCTTGACATTGAGATCCATAGGGATCGTTCTCGTGTTTACTAATTTTTCTCGGAGGGCTTATGTTAATCGTATTCAGGAGAGGTTCGGTATCTTTGGATTGTAAACACAGGAATGTTCTGTTCTCAAGCGAGCTCGACACGTGCGAAAAATGAAGGTGAGAAGGATGACATAATGAGGTGCCTTATACCAGGCCCGGATATTACTTTTGTGATAGGTCTTCTTGGCGAATATCGATCAGTGAGATCCTGGTCTTAGCCAGATGGTTCTTTGCCAAGAAAGTATTATGGTACTTGTAGGGGACAAAAGATTATATGTAACATAAAGACACATTTTTGAACTCAAGCTAGTGGGTCATCTGATTCCGACCTTGCTAGGTTTGTGAGAATGATAGGAGATCCACATCTAGTTAAGTTTTCTAATGGCGGGAAGGGTAGTATTATGGAGCAGTACAAAACAAACATTGGTAACCACATTAACTATACGAGGTAAAGTTTGTAGCATGCCATGGGGTTGCTACTTAGGTTATTTGACTCGGGAATCTCATAAAGTAGTTGACCATTTTAGATTACGTGGATAGACCCATCCGGATATATAGTAATAACGACTCTGCTTTGTGTTGGTTATAAACAACAATAAAGGACTTAGAGGGTCTAAACACATGGATGTCAAGTATTTGACCATAAAGAGAGAGTAAAAGAAGGTGACATTACGGTGGAGCATATTAGTACAGATGATATGGTTGCGAGATCCCTAACCAAAGGTCTTCGCCTTTGTGTTTTTGAGAGACATGTCATGAGCATGGGCTTAGTTGCATCATGGGATGTGGTTAGTTAGTGGGAGTTTGTTTTATTTTGCTTCATTGTAATTTAAAGGTTCTTTTCATACGTATTTTTACCTTATGGTAAACTTTGATTTATATATATATCGGTGTCATTGCATGTAGTTTCTTTTAAACACATGAGTGTTTTATTTATTGACATGATGTATATATTTACGATTTTAAAGTTTTAAGGAATGTGTTAACCTTAAGCAAGGTGGGGCATTAAATTGTTAGCCTAAAGGTATGTCTTGTAACACATAAAGTATAACTCGAGTTATTTACGATGAGACATACAGATTCGTTAGAATCACAAAGTTTATTTCTCTAGTGAGCTGTGCCACTTAAAGAAGAGAAATTTTGGGTGATAAGCGGATAATACATAAGGAATCACTACGTGAGTATTATCTCGTTGCCACACTACCACGTTACTAGTAGAGTTGAGGGCTCTCGTGACCATGGAAGGCTCTGTGTCGCTTGATCATAGATGCGATTACCGCCATGATTCGGTGTCTAAAACTCTATGGGATAGGATTGACTTTCTAATATGACCTCTAGACCAATTTATTTTAAAAATTGTGCACATAAAGTTTTCTTAAAGAGTTGTAGCCTGTGATTTGTTTTAGTCAAAACTATTTTTAAATCATTTTAAAAATAAAGAATTTAATGTAAGTCAAAGTGGGCAAATGTTAGAATTTTAGTTCTAATAAAATTCTATATGAACATAATTAAATCCCTAAATCAGGCTAATTAGGGTTTTGGTCTAATAAAGTGGGGTCATTAAGTTATATTAGAAGTCTAATGTGGATTGGCTTAGTGTGGGCGGATAGATTCCTATTAGGATGTGATGAGTCGGACCTATAGGGATTACTATATAAGGAGAGCTAGGTCCCCCTCTACCCAAGACAACTTATTATTCTCAATTGCTATTGAGGAGTGCATACTTGAAAGAGAGGGAGATATTCGGTGTTCGTCGTCACTGCGCATTCGGTATTCTCATCGGGCCGATTACTTTGGGAATAGAGGGAAGCACCTAGATCTTTGTTCTTAATTTTTTATTTGCAATCATCATCACTATGGATGCGAAACAAGGTCGATGGTTCTATCCCTATTTTCTATTATTTATTTGATTGTGTTCTTGAACGCCTTATGGAGATCCTGGCTTTTGGGATTTTGTCCCTTTTCGGATCGATTTATTCTAACAAGGAGTGGTCACCTTCAGAGGTTGTTGTAGCTGCTGAGAATGTCTTCCTGGAGTTTGCCTCGGTTAATCTAGGGAGGGATGTTCAGTCTTAATTAATTTGTTGGAGGCTTATTGATGAGGCCAGTTTGTATTTATAGAGATTTAATTTGATCTGAAATTTACTTAAATTAACCCACAAGTAACAAAATTGTCTCTTCTTGGATGCATTCCATGTTAATTAATTAGAATTCTAGAAACTTTGATCTGAAGTACAGATGTTCATCATCGGTTGCGTCATCCATGAATTGAATAGAGCTGGTTTTTACGGTTGGGTTGTGGAGGAGGATGGATACACAAATTCAAAAAGAGAAAAGAAAGAAAGAACCTTTAGACATCAGCGCTGACATCAAAGTTTGATTTCAATCCAAACGTATTTTGTTTGACTCTGCCTTGCTTTGCAAGGTTATGATATAAGTAGGGATGTAAACGGATTGGATTCGGCTCGGATAGTGCCATATCCGCATCCGTATCCGATTAGCTTTCGGATGGATTCGGATGGTGCTAAACGGATACGGACATGAATATGGATCGGATATTTTATCCGTTTACATGTAAATATAGCTTTTCGGATAACTATAGCCTATCTGTATCCATATCCGTTTAGCTTTTGGACGGACTCGGATAGTGCTAAACAGATACGGACAAGGATACGAAAATGGATTTCGGCTATTCTTTTACATCCCTAGATATAAATGGGCAATGGTCATTGAACCCAAAAACAATCCCATAATAATCAAGAGTACGGATCCTCTCCAACGTCATTGAAGAGGATTCCTCTCCAATAACCCTCTCCTAAGGCCACGTTTCATATCCATTCACGCTGATTTAACTCCGTTTTCCTCATTCTTTGTTCTTATTTTCTATTTTTCTTTTTCCTCTCCCTCTTTTATATGAATCCATAAAACGTGATTGAAAAGGATATAAGTAATTAAATCTAGAATCTAATCTCAAATCTCTCTCCCTCCCTCATACCTTATGCGAAACAATCTTGCAACTCAGTTCATGGGTTGAGGTATTATCGCATCGTTAGGTATCGATATCATATTGCTCGTATCGGGGCAATATGTAACGGTTTTGGTTGTGGCCGATCTTGATATTGTGCCAATATTGTATCGATAATACGTTATGAACAAGAAGTAAAACAGTCAAATATCTTTTTTTTGAAGGAGAGCAGGGGTAATTTTGTCAGATACAGCTGATTCGTTGTCATAGTGGTATCATATTGGTTTTGCAAGTGATTGATACCTGATCCAATACCATGCAGTAAAACCATGGGTTCTAGTGATCGATAAAGGTCTCTACCAATCCAGATCGGTTAGGTTCACCCCTGTTTCCTTAAAAAAAATTAGATTTTTTTAATTTTAATTTAAAATTTTACCCTTGTCTGTACTGGTCCATCGAGATTGGATCGGCAAGGAATCAGTATTGGTCTCAACCGATATTGATGCGAATCGGCCAATCCTATAATGATTCTTTAAACTATGATCTTGATATTGTGTCGATACTGTATTGGTGAAATGGTACAGACAAAGGATATAGTAGTAAAAAACCTTTTTTTTTTTTAAAAGAAAATCAGGGGGTAAACTTATCTGATACAACCGATCAGTGTCAATGCCATATCGATATTGTATCGATTTTACAGGTCATCAATAGCCAATCGGTAGTGTTCATCAAAACCAATGTGAGTTGCAGGGATTATTTCGCATCAGGAGAGAGAGAGAGAGAGAGAGAGAGAGAGAGAGAGAGAGAGGGATTTAGATTTGAGATAAGATTCTAGACTTAAGAGAGAGAGATTTGAGATTGGATTTCGGATTTAAATACCTATTTCCTCTTCAATCACGTTTTATGGATTCCTTAAAAAGAGGGAGAGAGGAAAAAGAAAAATAGTAAAAAAACAAAAAAAAAGAACGAGGAAACGGAGTTAAAGTTTCCGTGAATGGCTATGAAACGTAGCCCTAGGAGAGCGTTATTGGAGAGGAATCCTATTCAATGACGCTAGAGTCTGGAGAGGATCCGGACTCAATGGGAGTTCAAAAGAGTGGTGCTCAAGGTATCTATAGTGTTTTCTATTTTATATGATTATATTAAATGGGAGAATGAAAGCCACCCTGGCGTGTCTAGGGCACGTAGAATGATCATCAGACTCATCAGGGGTTCGGTGGTAATTTTGCACACCACTCTATCAGGGTGGAGAGCGACATGATTCGATTTCTCCCGATTGATGTCCCTCACCCCTCCTTGGCCCTGTACTGATGGAACTAGCAAGGGGAAATGACGGCCCTACCCAAATACAAACGACCCACGTGCTAATGCAGGGCCAGTAGGGGCCCTACACCAAAGCAAGGTTTTCAAATTCGAAATCGGGTAGGAATCTGTCTCCATGATTCTGATTCGATTCATTCAGAAATCAACTGAGATTAGCTAGGGTCCATGGGTATAATTTGGTTTAATCAGAATTGGCCTGATTGATTTTAAGTCGACTTGGCCCATTCAATCAACTCTTATCCAAATTTTAACACCAAGTAACAATCATTGTGTTGGTGCGGCTGCGAAACATATCATCTTAAAGGAGATATGATGCTGCAACAAACAACTTTTTGACCTTCTTACAACTACAACCCTCCCCATAATCCCCTGGAATACTATACCTAGTTTTTTGGAAATTGCTGAACTCACAAAGAACTTAGGTACTTTAACTTTTAAGTGGTGTCACACCCCCAAACCTCTGTAGAAACTCCTTTCCCCCCTAGGGCTTTGATATATGGTTTTGTTTTCATTAAAATAAAAAAAAAAAGGTAACAATCATTGTGTCATCATTTTTTTTGTCTTATTATATTTTTTATTTTTTCTTGAACTTTAAGTTAAAAGAGTTTTTTTTTTGGTAAAGAAAATTGCTAGGGATTAGTAGTTTTAACTTGGGCATTACTTTTGAATTATTTCTATTTATATTTTCTTTTTGCCTTTTTGGATGTTACAAAGGGTGATGGGGGACTATGGGTCGAAATCTTTAGATTAGATTGGTATTGGCCGAGACCGATCCGATATCAATCCGTTGGTACAATCCAGTCAAGTTACAAAAAAAAAGGTACAACCTAGTCAAGGATAATTTTTTTTTAACAAAAATCAATTTTTATTAAAAATCATAGGCAGTTCTGGCTAATCCTGATTGATTCTAGGTGATCGAGATCAGTATCAGATCGGTATCAATCAAAACCAAACTCAATCAGATTTCAGGGGGAAAGGGAGATACAGAGGAGGTTGATGAATGTGGAAATGAGGTTCAAACATGAGAACTCACTGGCCCAAGTGACTACCGCACTAGCCCATTCTCGCTATGCCCGAATGCCAAACACCACCCTTGAGTATTGAGTAATAACTCTCTCCTCCCCTGAATTCAAAAGATTCTATCAATCGTACCCATTCAGTTAAAAATTTCTATTAAATGAAGACATCACCCTAAATATATTCAGTTAAACCCCAAAATACCCTTATGTTTGTGAGTTGATTATGGTTTGGTTGATATTGGTTCAATTATAATTGACCAACCTCCAACAAGTAAAAGACTGTGAGTTGAGAGCTACGCTTGATTAGATGGTTTTCGCTTATTTTGGTTCTTGTCTTCAAAGAGTCATTCAAACCGTACCCAAAACCTCAAAACAAAGAACATGCCGGTTCACAGAACCGAATGAAGTGCACTCTTTAACTAATTAACGTGGACAGACCGAAAGTCTCTCTTGTCAAATTCTTTGGATTATCAATCTCTATTGTCCACTTTGTTTGGCTGTCAAGATTACAAGCAAATATAATAGGAGAAAAGATGGTCAATTCCCTCCTTTTCTTGGAAGTGGTTGGAACTGAAAGTGCCTTCTCCTGCACTGGAAGTGGGAAGTGAATTGGGGATAGAATTTATGCGAATTGTTTGGATAAAATGTGACTAGCCCATAAATATTGCCACGGCATTCATGGAATTGTTAAGTCTTACATGGGCCTGGAATCAAACTGGAAAGGGTTTTTTATTTTTTGGGGAGGTTAAAGGAAAGGGTTTATGAACTTGAAAAAACCTTATCGAGTTTGAGCTTTTAGTATTGTGCGGTTCGGGCCAGGCCTTGCCTAGACACAATGCAGGATGAAATGATCACCCCTCATAAAAGGCGGAAATTCTGCCCCCCGAGATGCCAATGTGAGTGCTTTCATTAGCTGCGCCCCTTCACTCCCCCATAAAGAACTACGCAGCACATGGCAGGACGGGCAGGCGGCAGTAGAGGATAAGGATGTTAAAATGGAACCGAAACTGAATTTCGGAACCGGAACCAACCGTTTTTTATCGAACCAAACCGCACCGCAGAAAAATGATCCGGTTTTGACTTTATAGGTTCTCTTTCCGGTTTGGTTTTGATTTTCACCGCAAAACCGTGGTTTTAAACCGAATAAGAAACCGGAAAAATCGAATAGAAACCGATACCTCTTACTCTAATACTAACCCATGCATCAATTTGATTAATTAATAACATATAATTAATTTAATAAATATAATTATTGCATCAACATGAAATATAAAATAAGTAAAATGCCATGGGTTAACTATATATTAGATTTGTTCAAGTATAAATTGAAAATTATGGATGATGTTAAAATGGATTAACAAAATCTTACTATTTAATAGAAGAAATAGTTTGTTCATCATGTGAGAGTGGAGAAGGAAAAAAAAAAAGGAAAAACAAAGAATAGGAAAGGAAAAGGACGGGTGAAGAAGAGAACTTTTTTATTTTTATCACATAGGCATAGGAAATATGATAAATGAGGGAGGAGAGAATGGGGAAACACGGGATTATAAAGGCCTTGAAAACCAAGGTTGTCTTAATTACTGATTCCCAAAACGACACTACACAAACCGCATGTAAATCGATTGTGGATTGGATAACGAAAACCGAATAGAAACCGGTAAAACCGAACCATATGCAAAATGATTTTGATTTTGGCTGATTCCTATCTAGTTCAGTTTTGATTTCACCTTACTAAAATGTAAACCGCATCGCAATCGAACCAAATAACCAGAATCGCACCGGTTGACACCCTTAGTAGAGGATATGGATCCATCTCCACTATTGACAGGTAAAGCCCTTACCACTATCAAGAGTCGTATAATAGATGGAGGAAACACTACAAATTTACACAAAAATATAAAATAGAAAACAATCATGCCACATAAAGAAATATTGCCATCAAAATTTTAATGTGAAAGCCCCTCAAATTCAAGGGAAAAACCTTGAAAAAAAAAAAATCATAAGGAGGGATATCTCAATGCCATTGTTCTAGCTTGTGGAAACAAACATCATTCTTGAAGAACATTAATTGCAAAACAGAGCCACTTCCCTCCTCCATTTTGTGAAGCTCTGTAGGACCAGATTTGGACTGTATCACTCTCATGTAAATGTTTGTTCACCACCAAGTTGCCCCAGTTTTTTATTAATACGTAGATGTTGCTTCTGTTCATCACCCTTTTTTTGAAGTTCAAGTTCCACAACTCAGACTTTTCGGCTCCTATTACCAAAACCAACACATCTACAGGTATCTCCTCCTTGTTTGATGCTTGCCTTATCTCTGCTTCCTTTAAAAACTCTTCCAACCTTACTTGGTTTTCTGGTATGGATAGATGGTTATGACCCCCACTCACATCAGTAGATGCTAGTTTCTTCTCTATCACCCACACCACATTGTCACCTCCATATTCATTGATTATTGCATTAAGAAGCTCTTTAGGCATAGTTGCTAGTACTGCATGTGGCCAGGCCTGTAAACGGATCGGATTCGGCTCGGATACGGATCAGATGTAATCGGATTCGGATATTTCCTAGTCGAATACGGATACCTCTAAACGGATTCGGATGGATTCGGATGCGGATCGAATTCGGATTTTCAACCATCCGTTTACACCTCTGCCTTGTGCAACCCGAACCTTCCTCCCCTAGTGGATACAATTCACTCTCAATCCATAGTTTTAGATCATGATTCTCTTCTCCTCATATTCTAGAACCTGTTGAATCTTCAAAAACCCTCAAGATTGTTATTTACTTAATTTTTTAATTAAGTATTTGGATTCGGATTTTTATCGGAGTATTCAGATTTTTTTTTTCAGATTTCTCTAATCAAATATGGATGCCCCTAAATGGATACGGATGCAGATCGAATTCGGATTTTCTATTATCCATTTACAGCCCTTGATGTGCATGCCTGGGTGCAACTGGTCGATTCACTGGATTATTATTGATCACCTTCTTCTTCTTCATTGGTTTATGTTTCTTTCTCGCTCTCTTTTTGTCTTCCAGCATCAAAGAATCATCAGCTTTCCTTTTCTGGATATCATGAATCTTGGGCTCATCATCGGGAATTGCAATGGGAAGCTTTTCTAGTACCTCAATGAAGTTGTTCCTCATCTGACCCTCAATCTCACGCGACAACTCTAATTTTTGCTTTCTAATCCATTCTAGAGCTTTACAAGGTTGTGGACTAGTTCCTCAAAATTGATGTCCTGATTGGCATCATAAAACTCCTCTGGAGCTTCTAACTCGTCCTCCTGAACAAATTCCATGTAGTTCTTCTGATCATTCCCAGCCACTTCTAGGTTTAAACCCACATTGAGCACCATCATCGAATCTTGAAGCTGTGAAAAACAAAAACAACAAAAAGGTCTAGTTGAAGGAATTCAAAGCGAAAAGCAGGAAAGGGATTAAAAAAACCTAACTGATATGGCAAGGCAAAGAATACCTGCGGCTGTGACGAATTGAAGAGAGAGGATGATTTTTTTTCTTTCTTTCCTGGGCTTATGAGGGTTTGTTTATTAGAAGAGTAAGGACACATATGGTCCTATTTATATATGAATTTGGAAAGCAGCAGATCGACTCCAATGTAGAGTGAAATTAGGAATTCAAATTAGGACAGGAGTGAATAATATATAATGGTAAAACAGATGAACAAATTAAATAGAAGGTTAAGGACCCAGCAGAGAGAGAGAGAGAGAGAGGGGAAAAGCAAATTCTAAAATTAGAAATAGAATCGACCAGTGTGGCTGGTCCCCTGCTTCTAAACTGTAAATTAGATTTGCTTGTGGGTCACCCCCTGCGTCTAAAATTAGAAAGAGAATCGACTGTTCTAGTTGGATCAATCAAACTGGGTTTGGTTTGGTTTGGAGATTGGGTTAATTTTAAATCTTAATTTAACTTCCTCATTTATCATTGGCTCTTATGACTTTTGGATAGAGAGGTCATGATCCAAATGGATTAGCTGTAAGAAGGAAAATAGCATCCATATTCATCGTCCTAATAGCAGGGGAGCCAGACATTAAATAAAAAATAGCATCCATATTCATCTGTGCCATATCGATTTGAATTGTACCAATTTACCCCTATTGTGTTATTTAAAAAATAATTTGTTTTACCTCTTTACCCTTGGGCCGTACTGATCCATTGATACAGGATTATTCCTGTTAAGGAATATGATTCCAGTTCAAACTCTTTTGAATTTTTAAATTTTGAAACTTGGATTATAGAACGTTAGACTGTTGTGAACTCAACGTAATACCAGGTCAAATTCTTGTCTCTTCCTTGTAGATAGGAGAGTCCTTTTGTAATCAAACTCTATCTCTTAGAGAGTTTGAATTTTGTAAAACAAAGTTATAAATATGATACACGTCTAACCTCTAAGATTGAGGAAGACAAACTCATTCAATCTCTATCTTTACATGGTATCCGACAACCACTCGATCCCTAAGTATCCAAAATCAAAAAATGTCTTCGTCTTCCGCTGCTTCTTCCTCTCCTTCTTCTTTTCCAATTCCCAACTTCCAACACCATATCACCCTGAAATTATCAACAGATAATTATCTTCTATGGAAAACACAGTTCTTCCCCTTACTGCGAAGCTATGACCTTCTCGGCTTTGTTGATGGGACCTAGCCCTCTCCACCAGCCTTCATAATTTCGGATGACATTGCAACTCCAAATTCCAATGGCACTGGTGCAATATCTGAAGCTTCAGCCAACATGTCACCACCTCTTGTAGCTAATCCGGCTCATGCCGAATGGATAAGAAAGGACCAACTGGTTATGAGTTGGCTCCTCGCTTCTCTCACACCTGAAGTACTACCCTATGTGGTGGGTCTCACAACAGCAGATGAAGTTTGGGATGCCCTCCAAACTGCTTTTGGAACCCTTTCTCATACCAGCATACTGCAGCTTCATATGCAACTACAGAACAATACTAAGGGCGATAAATCTGTTTCTACTTACTTGCGCGAAGTCAAATACATATGCGATCAGCTCTCTGCTGCAAATAAGCCCATCTCCACCGCGGAACTCAGTGCGATTATCTTGGTATATGTTGATGACCTGATTATTATTGGTTCTACAGATGCATTGATCCAACAGGTTCTTGATTCACTTCGTGCAGAATTTGCAATAAGGGACGTAGGGTCTCTTCATTACTTCTTAGGTGTGGAAGTGCTATCTCACCCCAGGGGCATCATATTGTCACAACAAAAGTACATTCATGACTTGTTAGTCCGTATTGGCATGGAGGGTGCCAAACCAGTTCAAACTCCGATGGCCTCTTCAACTAGGCTGTCCAAATTTGATGGGGATCCTATGTTAGATTGCACCTTATATCGTAGCACAGTTGGGGCATTGCAATATGCAACCCTCACTCGACCTGACATTTCATTCTCAGTGAACAAAGTGTGTCAATATCTTCATGCTCCTACAGAGACACATTGGCAAGCAGTAAAACGCATTTTGCGTTATCTTAAATCTACCATTACACATGGGCTGCTTATATCATGGGCTTCCTCAAGCTGGCTCATGGCCTTTTCAGATGCAAACTGGGCTAGATGTGTTGATGATAGAAGGTCCACTGGTGGTTTTGCAGTTTACATGGGTGAAAACCTAACCTCTTGGTCTGCTCGCAAACAACCAACAATTGCACCCTCCTCTATAGAATCTAAGTACTGTGCAATTGACAATGCCACAGCCGAGCTTATCTGGATCACCTCTCTCCTGCAAGAACTTCGTTCCTCAAAAAGAATCACCGGTGTTATGGTGCGACAACTTGGGTGCTACTTACTTAACGAAGAATCCCCTCTTTCATGCACGCACAAAGCATATAGAGGTGGACTTTCATTTTGTTCGCCATCTTGTGACTCAGGGTCTTCTAACGGTCAAGTTCATATCCACAAAGGACCAGATTGCAAATATACTCACAAAGCCGTTATCCACAATCCGGTTCCTATTTCTGCGTGACAAGTTGAAGATCTGCAAGCAACCATCTTCCACTTGAGGGGGGCTGTTAAGGAATATGATTCCAGTTCAAACTCTTTTGAATTTTTTAATTTTGAAACTTGAATTGTAGAACGTTAGAGTTCAAACTGTTGTGAACTCAACGTAATACCAGGTCAAGTTCTTATCTCTTCCTTGTAGATAGGAGAGTCCTTTTGTAATCAAACTCTATCTCTTAGAGAGTTTGAATTTTGTAAAACAAAGTTATAAATATGATACACGTCTAACCTCAAAGATTGAGGAAACAAACTCATTCAATCTCTATCTTTACAATTCCAAAATCGAGATCGCTCATGATTGATACCAATCTGATCCAAACGACTCTGCCGATCCACTATAGATCCTTAAAACCACATAAGGATTTACGTGATTCGATAAGATTTCCTACATCCACCATGAGATGAGATTTGTTTCACTATCAATGGAGAATAGGATTATAATCACTCATTGTTATACCTCTCTCAAATTGCTTACAAAGAAATAAGTCTCGCTACAATATATAACGAAATCCTATAAAGATGTAATTTACGGTGGACTGCTGTCTTTGAATCCCGCATGGACCTGCTAGTTTGTTGAGGCCCCGCCAGTAACATAGATTAAGCCCCCCCCCCTTCGACCATTACAACTTCTTAGTGGCCCTTTGAAATTAGCATATTTATTCAAACGACGGAATACAAGATATCAAACCCCCAACAATTTTACCCACAAAAAAAAAAACCAACAATGGTTTCAAAAAATTAATTAAATGGCATTCATGGGATTTTGTGTGTGTGTGTGTGTGAGAACTTGACTTGGATCATTTGTATTAGAGACAATAGCGAAAATCTGCATGCTTAGGGCAAGGCATCTATAATGAAGAGTGTGGCTTTAAAACTGTAAGTTGAAGAGATTGAACACTTGGTTGGCCATAAAATTGATGAAAGGAGGAATTTATCCCAAATCTATAAGGTGAAAATTTATCCGACACGGCCTACATAGATGTAATTACTAGCTACCTTTGTTTCTAAGGTAAGTTTTTTTTTTTTTTTTGGGGGTGTAATTCAAGGGTCGATCGGCCATCAGGGCCCCACAAGGAGGCAAGGAGAGACCCACAAGGGATCAAATATGGTACCCATAGGGCTCCACTTCTTGGAAAGCAATTAAATGTGGACTTGGTGCCGCTAAGGAAACTTGAACCACCAATCAAGCTCCTGACGCAGTTCTCCCAAGGGAGTAGCGAACCACCAGGGCAAACCATGGATCGACTAAGGTAAGGGTTTAAGTGCAAGGTATTGTGACCATCCGATATCGATACAGAATTGGATTGAACATTTTATAATTATTTTACCCTCTTCTGTTTCAATACCATTGATACGATATTGAGATTGGCTATGACGATACCGATATGATCCATCTGATGATCCTGATACCTAAAACCAATCCCCTCCCTCTCTTTTTACCCACTTTCGCTTGGTAGGTGGATCGTTCATGATGCTTCTATGAACCCCATTGTGTTGATATTTATTTATTTTTTTTTAAATTATAAAGCCATAGGATTGTGTAGGACAGAGTTTCTCTTCATCCATGATGATAGAACTTTCCTTCACCACGGGGCTAAGGGTGCTTAGCAGGGACTCGAGAAGCATTTTGGTCCTCATATTGTAAGGGGAGTAATTAAGACCCTATGATGGTGGTGGGCGAACAATACTCCCGTGGGAGGAGGAAAACTTTCCCAACATTGTGTATGGTTAAAAAAATTAGAAGAATTAATAATTCTCTTTTCCATATATATATATATATATATATATATATATTTTTTTTTTTTTTTATGAGTAAAACAAAAATACAATTTCTACAAATCACCAATATGGGCAGAGACAGTATTCTTAGCCATATTCCTAGCTAGGGTTATACAAAACCGATCACCATCCTTTACAAAAGTCATATCTTGAGTACTTTCAGATATATATAGACAGTCTATAAACAAGGTCCACGGCCATAAGCATTTGGTAGGGGATGGTAGCGTATCAGCAACAAAACTGTTGTTACTCCAAACCGCTTTAATCTGCAACCCACTTCTGGCAGCGTGGTCGATACCTCTATGGATCGCAAAAAGGGCAACAGTTAACTCGTCAGCATCTTGCAAAGTTCCTGCATCAAGTCTGCCATCTATAAAAAAGAAATAGGACCATTCTCCTAGGTTTAACCTCGTTAGACAGTATCCTGCACAGATCAAAATAGTGAAATTGAGCACTGGCAGTTTAAGGTCAAAAGAAGTAAGGGAGATAGATTCAATATCATCTATTACAGGCGGGGACGAAAGAGGGGGAGGGTGTAAATTGTGATCTATGATCCAGTTTTGCGTGCATTGAAGCACCCAACGGGGATCGGTGGGATGTGCACCATAGACACATCGATTCCTTGTCATCCAAATAAAATAACAGGTAATTAAAATGACACCAAAAACCCAAGAGACCAAGTGTTTATCCAACCGGAGAAGAGAATAAAAAAACAAAGAAAAGGCCTTAAGACAGTCAAACCCCAATGAGTCAGTTCTTAATCGCAGAGGTCCTGCAGCCTAGATGCGTTTAACCCAATTACAAGATATGAAAAGATGCCATGAAGATTCAACACCAATTCCACAAAGAGCACATGAGGAGTCAATCTGGATCCATTTCGAAAGGGTTGCCTTTGTAGGAATTCCTGCATTTAGCAAACGCCAGAAGAAAATCTTAAATTTTGGATGAACTGGAATTTTCCAAAAGAATTTCCACCAATCAAGCTCAATTGAAGAACATCTACAAGTATTAGAACTAAGATAACGAGCAGCAATTTTAGTGGTGAGAATACCATTTTTGGCTTTTAAACACCACCACTTATTTTCCGAAGCAGAGATAATCAAAGAGTGAACATGGGACGATAATGACGAAGGAATATAGGTATTAAGAAGGTCAGAATTCCAATTACGCCCTTGTAGGAAAGAGCAAACCCGAAGTTATCTGTCAGAGAGAGTAAGATTGGATGTACAAACAGTAGAGAGGTTACCTGAGAAGGGAGATATCCGATCTTTTCCATATTGACTATAATTAACTTTGTCACAAAATAAATATGCATATAACTAATCAATATCCATACAACTCTATATGGAAAAATCAATATTCATTCTACATACATGAAATTAAATCTTCATTCTATCCACATGAAATTTATTGTACAATTACCAAGAAATTAACCTTGAGATTTCTGCAGTTGTATGGATATGGATTGAACAATTCTGAGAGATTGGAGGAAACCAACAAACATGTAAGTACATTTATTGAATACAATCTATGATTTAATTAGCAATAAAAAAATGTCTCTGAAGTCCTCATTTCTAAATGTATCTTTGTTCAATATATAGTGGGGTAGCCTGCTTTAGTTCATCTCAAGGTGACAATGATCGTTGAGTCTCAGAAGGCGGAACAGGCATTGCAGGAGACGGAACAGTCTCTTCTGCTTGAGTTCCATGAGGAAGTGGGAAGTCCATATCTCTCTTCTGGCAAATCTTTTGTTGCTGTAGAGAGAGGGAAAGTCGATTTATAGGAACCAGGAACCAGTGCAACAAGATTTGTAAAACAGAAAACAAGATTTGGAAACAAGAATCAAGAAGGAATTCATGAAGGAAAACAAGCGACACCCAGAAGACCAACACTATCGCAGGAGAGATTGAGCTCCCCATATCGATAGGAGGGGTTGGAGGTGGGTCTGTGTAGTCCGGGCTCTTCCTCCTTCTCTCGCTTCCTTGGACATCTTTCAAAGCGCTCTCTCTGAGTGGATAGAGATCTCCTTCACAACAAATGTTTCATGCCCTGCCTTCTAAGCTTTACTCTTGAGAACTGAGCTTCACCCTTGAGACACTCTAAGTGTAGAGAAAAGAAAGAAGGGGATGGTCGGAATTTATGGGACTCCAGATCCTCTAGACCATTGTTAATGTCACGTTGATCAATGTAATTAGTGGGACCCATTAAGAATAAAGGTATTGCACTTCTTCGGGTTTTTAATAGATTATGTAACGGAGTGTTGTTGGCACCATTCCAATGAAATGAAAAGAAGGGTTCCGTTGAGCAGAGGGAGAGAATATGCTAATTACGGGATTAATTAAGAAACATCTTGCAGTTTTATTAAAAAAAAGGGTAAATTACACATCACCCCCTGGTTTTCAAACGAAACTCAGGTCACCCTTGGTTTTTGAAAAAACTCAAATCACCCTCTGATTTAGACCCCAATATGACAAATTAGTCCCTATCGTTAGTTTTATACTGTTAAGTGATGATGTCAGCTAGTTAAATAAATTTAAATCCCTAAACTACCCTTGACCAATGTTGCAGACGAAGGAAGGGTAGTATTGTAAATTTAATTCTAATGTTTTAGTACAAAGGTAAAATAATCCTTTCACACCAATAACTGACAGTAGACTAACCCCGTTACTGTAGAGGGGGTGATTTGAGTTTTTTTTAAAACTAGGGGGTGATCTGAGTTTCATTTGAAAATCAGGGGGTGATCTGAGTTTCGTTTGAAAACCAGGCGGTGACGTGTAATTTACCCTAAAAAAAAAAAACATCCTACAGTACAGCTCTACTTCAGTTATCAAGACAAGTCTAGGTCAAGTCGGGGGTCAGGGCCAAAACAATGAGTCTGAATCATCTCCTGGGCCAAGGAGAGTAACAACTCTCATGTAACATTAAAAAATTGACACATGCCAAAGGTTACACCGGCAACTGCTTATTCTATTTCTAAACAAAAGAATAGGACCCATCTATTTGTCTTTTGGGAGAATGCTCTCTGTGCCGCAGCCTGTGCACATGGGCAGCCTGTGTAGGGGGCAAGGTGGTCATTGTGCCCACCCTTATGTACCTGGGTGCAGCCTGCACTACAACACAGAAAACAGTGCCCCTTCTTCTTCTTCTCGCTCTCACCAAGGACTCCCATCCATCACCACCACCTCAAAACCAAACACAACCCTGCGAACCCCTCCCACAACCATCGTCGACCGATGCAATTGCCGCCCAACAACCCTCCCTCCCCTGGAGTCCGGATCCTCTCCAATGTCCCTCTCTTAATGCTACGTGTTTATATCAATCACGGAGAGTTCACTCCGTCTCCCTATTTTTTTACTTTTTTTTTTCTTTTTCCTCTCTCCCTTTTTTATAGGAATCCATTAAACATGATTTGCGTTCAAATAGGTAACTAAGATAGACATTCAAATGTCTCTCTCTCTTAGAGCATGACATCCACACCAATCCGTCATATCGAACAAGTTTTCCACTGATTTTCGATAAAATATGGATTTTTTTACTATTTTACCCTTTGTTTGTACCATTTCGCCAATATGGTATGGCACAATATCAGGATCATGGTTTGAAGAATCAGTCTCGGATCGGTCGATTCGTATCAGTTTACGACAAAGCATTCTATAACGCTATGTACAATCCAAATTAAAATCTTCCTCAACTTGTATACCATTGCTATCTTCCACTGCCATTCTTCTTACTACACGTGTCTATCTACTCATAATGTATGCTTCAGGAATAGACTTGATGTCTAACACGTCTAAAATTTTCAAAGCATGACAACATAGGATGCCAAACGACTCAAATTTCCTGCAGCTACATTCAACCATAGACTCAAAGGGATTACATACACCTTTATATTCCACATCAGCTGAATCAAGAGTACAAACAACATACCTACGTAAGCTATCACTTTCATCTTTCTGTTTTATGTAGCAACAACCAACCCATTTATACTCCTCCTGAATTATGCGGAAGGTTAAAAGAGTATAGACTTCTGATGCCTATCTCATAATGAGTATGTAGGGAAACAAGTTCTTCGAGAACTTATTTCTTGATCCAAAGTCAGCCTTCAATTCATTAGCACGCTTATCATTGACAACCCTTTCAAAATGCTTCATAAACTGTGCAACATCTAAAGTACAATTTGTATAATCTTTCAAGTCAGCATTTATACTTTCACTTAGCTGTGTACTTCGCATACCTCCTGTAAATGTATTCTTCATATAACATTTGGCCCACTTCTTATTTAGTCCATAAATACGATCTAACCATAAATCATTTTCAACCTGATATCCAGACCTTAGTTGTTCCCATGCAGTCTCAAATTGTACTTCCTCATCATAATGATATATACATTTTTGTAGATCTGATAAGAAGCTTGATCCATACTTCATTCAGTAACTTAGATGTTTAATCCGATTTTGCATTAAATGCCAAGTACACAAACCATGGCATGTTCCAAGAAACACCTTCGAAATTGTCTTTGCCATTGCGGCATCTTGATCTGTAAAAATTGTTATAGGCTTCTTTTGTGCATGCATTTTCAAGAAAGTCTCAAATAACCATTTGAATGATTCAGCCGTCTCATCGTATAAAAGTGTTGCCCCAAATATAACGACTCCTCTGTGATGGTTAAATTCAGAAATTTTTTTTGCTTATGATTTTTAATAAGCACGTGATAAACAACAACTCTTTTGATGGGCAAATAAGTAATTTCAATCAATTTTTATTCAACTCTCCCTTATGATTCTACTTTTTTCTTCTCCTTTCTTCTATGAAGATGATTCTAGATCACCTCCTTCTTCGATTACGAGTGCCATGCGAGCTCTTCTGCCGCAGCACCCGCCACTAGCAACACGTGTGGCAGGAACTACCCACCATTGTGAACCATTGAAGAGGGGATCTTGTGGGTTGCTGAGTTTCCTTCTGGTGGAGTTCTTCTCCCTGTGGATTCTATCACCTTGGCCCATGTTGGTTGAAAGGTTTTACTTTTAGGAAAATTTGGGTCTTCCTTGGATAATCGATTGAACTCCGTATCTGCTTGATTTAGGTCACCATGGATCATAATCGTAAACGGGGTCCCTCTCTAATATATTTTCCTCTTAATATACGAGCAGAATATGAATTGGGGTTTTTCCAGAATCTGCTTGTGGTATTCTCTTATTGATTAAGTCTTTTACAAGAATTAAGGATTTAAGATCTTGTTTCCAGATTTTGAGCTAAACGAATACCTGGCTTTGAAAATGGATGACAGTTCTATTGAGAATGCAACAATTGCCATTTAGAATCCGGACTGTGGGAATCCTGAAGTGGAACATGTACTCATTACTCACAAGAATGGACCAGAAAAAAAAAAATGGGAGGAGTTGCGAAAACTGGGAAGTGCTAGAGAAGTTCTGACAAGAGTGGAACTTGATTTGGCCTATTATTCTAAGAAGTTGATATAACTGTAGAGGGTGACGATGTGTTGGTGGATTGTTGAGAAGCCGATGGAATTCAATCTCTTACCTGGAGTGTTAGATTCAAAGGTTAAGGATCTGGAGATTTCCCTACACTAGAAGTGTGAAGAATCCTCTCCTAAATTCACTTAAAAGAAAGAATTAATCAATCCTAAAAAATTGAATTACCAAATGGATTTCTTATTTTTGAATTATTTCAGATTGATACTACCAAAACAATTTCAATTTCTTCACAAAAAATCTATTTGTTGACTATTTCATGAAATAAGTTTGAAAATACAATCGAAATCATAACAAATCAGCCCTATACAAAGGGAATGCAGAAATTGTGAAGGCTACGGCTTAATGTCCCATATCCAATTTGCAGTAGCAACCAAAAGGACTAATGCCACAGGTAATGGAACAATCAATATGATTCCATTGATCAACACCGCGAGAGCACCATCACTCAGAAACAGGAGTCGAATCGATAATGCATAGGTAATCAACATAAAGAGCAGAGCTAGTAGAATCGGACCTCGTAAAGTATATCCTTCTGTTAGATTGAAAATCAGGACAACAGACACAAGAAACCCTGCATAGTTACAAAGCATTAGTAGTTGGAAAGAGTCTGGGTTCTTATCAAACCAAATTGATGTTCCTGCAGTGTGTTGTTTCTGTGAGCTATTGCTGATTCCATCATCTTGCCAAAGTCCCCCTGGAGGATTGATTCCAGTTGTGTATGTCACCGTCACGATCAGAATTAAAATCACTAACAAAGCGTTTCGAACTTCACTTGAAATGTCTTTATCTACCTTGAAACTCAGGAAATTTGGGACCTTCAGCAACCATTTAATTTTAGAATATTTCTTGTTGTGCCAAAGTGTGAAACAGATATCTTCAGAACCCTTTGCACCTGAGCTTTGAAGGAAATTTTTTATTTTCTTCTTCACCTCCTTTTCTTTATCTTCATCTCCCTGCACCTTTTTGCTGCCTAGCTCTTCATCCTGTTCTGGTTGTAATTTTGATCCATTTATGACATCCAAGGCTGTCTGTCCATTGTTGTTCATTGTGTTTATCTTCACAGCCTTTCTAACAAAATAGCCTTTCTTACGAAGCAGCAGCTTTACAATCTTCAAATTCCATTACAATTCAAAACTTTTGTCATTCAGAGAAACTAAAGTGAATTAGAAAAGAATCCAAAGCAGGGTTCAAGTAGAAGTAGATAAAATCAGAAATAAATATAGCAAAATTTCTCTAAGTAAAAGAAGAATTGAAGCTGTCTTGCCTTATGTTTTCTTTCTGAAGCTGCAAGGTGTAAGATGGTGTTGCCATCCTGGTCCTTCCAGCTTAGAATGTTGTAGCCTCCCCTTTGTCCCTTGATCCATTTCACCAGTGCTTCAAAGTTTTGGGAACTACCACTTTTTACTGCAATGTGAAAAGCTGTCTCATTTTGGGTAGTTAATGCTGTGATACATTTGGGGCAAGCAGAGAGGAGCTCCTCTATAACCTTTTTATTATTGAGATTTACATCAGATTTTGCTGCACAGTGAAGAGGTACCATCATCTCCCTGCCTTTGAAGAGGCAGAGTTCCTTGTCTACTTTCAAGAGCTTCTTCACAGTATCTAAATGTCCTTTTTTAGCAGCTATGTGTAGAGGACTCAATCCTTCTTGGTTCAGGCTTTTAGTCAAAGAAGGATTCAGGATTGCAATTTCAGCTGCTAAGAGTGCATTGCCATGCTTCGCCGCGACATGTAACAGATTCTCTCCGAACTGTGTATCAGCTTTGTCAAGAACAGAGGGGTGTTCCCCAAGCAGTTTATATAACTCCTCTATCATTTCTTTGTTTCCATTCTTAGCTGCTTCCATCAAGGAGTTGTAAACCTCTTCAATCTGATTCTGAGCCATTTTCCTATCAAAGAATACTAGTTCCTTTCCCCTCCCTTCATGAATTCATCATGATCTCACTAATTATATAGAAGCTCTCGATCAGCTCCTTTGCACAATATAAAAAATTCCTGTTGCCAACATGATCTGGATTGGTCATGTATTAAATTCCATAACCTTAATTCAATCAAACACCCTCTCGTATATTGGCTTGAATCTCTATGTCCGTGCATGCACATCTATTGATACTGTAACCACTATTGTGAATTCTCCTCTATTTTAGTACTTTGACAACTTGTTTTTGGTAAAAATATGAGATGTGAACAAAACATGTTGAGGTCTACCTAACTACAAAATTTGTGTTTTCATTAAAAACTACCACGTACTCGGCAGATATTTGGTCTCATAATATGACGTCTCATAATATGATGTCTCGTGATTTGCTTGGAATGTGGCAGTACCTGGAAGAACTATAGCTAGCTGTACATATTCTCATTCTACTTAAAAAAAGAAAAAAGAAGAGTAGTATGAACATGGGAGAGAGAGGGGTCTCTCTTCTCAATATAAAAGAAGTTGGTCTTATTAAATAATTGAATACAATTGGTATGGCTTTGACAGAATACAACGTTATTTAAGTTGGTGATATAACTAGTGTGTTCCTCAACTTTTATTTCTGGTTCTGGATGTCTATTACTCGCCAAAGAATTCTGAAATAAAAAGTTTTTTATTTTTTTATTTTTTAAAGAGTATAAAATGTTGTTTCTAGGTTGACACTGAGAGTGGGGGTGAATCAGTGTGTTAAAAAAACTTTTCCCCTCAACAGGTTCACCTACTAGCTTACCTGTTGATGTCTACAGCATTTACCACAGTTGCCTTTACAGTCCTCCCAAAAGATATTCAGACACACAACCTCGATCACTCTGTATGGCACTCTTGACTTGGACTCACACAACCACAATTACAATCACTGAATTGCTGCCAAGAGCTGCTAATTGTAAGGCCTGAAACTATAATGTTGCTTGGAGCTGATGTTATCACGCTATGCTGGCAATCAACCACACAACCACAAACACTGTTGGAGACCCTCATTGTTGACACAGAAAATCACACACAATCGTGTACACACTCCAGTCTACCTGTCAAAGGCTCTATCAAGTGTGTACACACATCCTGCAGCAGAACACTCTAATATGCATACAATAATAACAAATATCCACAACACAAAAGATATACGTGCTTCGGAATGTTGCGTACGTGCACAGAGTAATAGTCACACTGACCTCAGCATTTACTCAATACTGGTCTTCAACTACAATCAACAGTCTAGGTCCTACAACTACTTCCACTCCTAATATACAGAAGCAAGGGCAATCTATCCTAGTGGTGTTTTAGTCACAGCTATGACTCAGGACACCTTGCTTGCTTCAACCCCTGATGAATACAAGAGCAAGGGTGTAACCCCCAATGGTACCCAGCACCCATTGGTTACTCAAATACATAAATGGGCTTATAACAATTCCGTACAATGAAAGCACATCTAGCATAGGTCTATGGCAGTAATTAAACCCATCTAGCATACAAAGTGAATACCCAGAAATAATGACAAAGCCAATGGTAAAGAAAAGCTCACAATATGATGAGTTAATGATGTTTGGTATCCTAAGAAGCTTGGTGGTGGCAATCCAGTTTCGGAGAAGGTTCCCTGACAATGGTGGACCTTCACAGCGATGTCCTGGCAGTAGACAATCCCTAACACACTCTCAATTCTTCTTCCTTGGTGTTTTTACAAACACCTTCAATGCGCACACACAAATTTTTTTTTTTTTCTCTTATTTCTTCTTCTTCCTCCCTTCTCTTTTTCCTTCTCCCTTCTTATCTTGTCCTTTTCTCTCTCTTTCTTCTTCTTCTTCTTCCCCTCTCTTTTTCTTCACTTTCTATGCAATGAACCCCATAAAAACACAAATGAAAGCTTCTCCCACGGTTCCAGTAGCTTCAATGAAGCTATACAGATGCAAGGGGACAAATGGAGATGGTTCAAGAACAAATAACAAAGGGGAATGGGTTTTCCGCTACACCCGCACCTCAGAGGCCACCAAATCTGATATATATATATATATATATATATATCTTCTCTGTGTGTAGGGCTCAGAGGGACAAGCATTCTGCAAGTTGAATCACCTAAAACGGAGCTTCGATGAGGAAGATATGCTCGATTGAAGTTGGTCATTCGTAGAGCTCGAAATGGAGATCAGAGTATATGCGCATTGCACTAAAACGGATCTTGATCTTTAGGATCTTCTTGTTTCCAGATTTTGAGCTAACCGAATACCTGGGCTGTGAAAATGAAAATGGTTGACAGTGCTATTGAGAATGCAACAATTGCCATTTAGAATCCGGACTGTGGGAATCCTGAAGTAGAACTTATACTAATTACTCCCAAGAATCTATCTCACCTAATGGAGAGGGAATGCGAAAAATGGGAAGTGCTAGAGAAGTTCTAACAAGAGTGGAACTCGATTTCGCCTACTTTTCTAAGAAGTTGATATACCTGGATGTGCTTTTGATGCATGTGGCAGCTAGGGAAAGTGACTTTTTTGAAGCTGTAACTGTAGAAGAATCCTCTCGTAAATTCAATTAAAAGAAAGAATCTATTCTCAAAATTTGAATTACCAAATGGATTTCTTATTTTTAAAATATTTCAGATCGATACAATCAAAACAATTTTTATTCTATTTCTCGACTAAAAAACTATTTGTTGGCTATGTCATGAAATAAGTTCAAAAATGAAATCGAAATCATATCAAATCAGCCCTATACAAATGAAATAAATTATAAAGGCTACTCCTTAATGTCCCATATCCAATTTGCTGTAGCAACCAAAAGGACTAATGCCACAGGTAATGGAACAGTCAATATCATTCCATTGATCAACACTGCTAGAGCACCCTTACCCAGAAACAGGAGTCGAATCGATAATCCATAGGTAATCAACATAAAGAGCAGAGCTAGTAGAACCGGACCTCGTAATGTATATCCTTCAGTGAGATTGAAAACCAGGACAACAGACACAAGAAACCCTGCATAGTTACAAAGCATTAGTACTTGGAAAGAGTCTGGGTTCTTATCAAACCAAATTGATGTTCCTGCAGTGTGTGGTTTCTGTGAGCTATTGCTGATTCCATCATCTTGCCAAATTCCCCCTGGAGGATTGATTCCGGTTGTGTATGTCACCGTCACGATCAGAATTAAAATCACTAACAGAGCGTTTCGAACGTCACTTGGAGTGTCTTTGTCTACCTTGAAACTCAGGAAATTTGGGACCTTCAGCAACCATTTGATTCCAGAATGTAAAGCCCTTCTCTTTTTAGAATCTTTCTTGTGCCAAAGTGTGCAACAGATATCTTTAGAACCCTTTGCACCTGAGCTTTGAAGGAACTTTCCTATTTTCTCCTGCACCTTTCCCTCATCTTCTTCTCCCTCAACCCTTATGCTTACATCTTCCTCCTCCTGAACTGGTTGTGTTTGAGATTCATTAATGTCTCTGGTTCCATTACACTGTGATCCAGTTTTCTTTAAAACATCCAAAGCTGTCTTTCCTTTGTTGTTCTTTGTGTTTATCTTCGCAGCCTTTCGAACAAAATAGCCATACTTACAAAGCAGCAGCTCTACAATCTTCAAATTCATTACAATTCAAAACTTTGTCATTCAGAGAATGTAAAGTGATTTAGAAAAGAAACTAAAGCAAGGGTCAAGTAGAAGAACACAGGAAAATAAAATCACAAATTGGAATCTTTCTATGTAAAAGAAGAAGCTATCTTGCCTCAGATTTTCTTTCTGATGTTGCAAGGTGTAAGATGGTGTTTCCATCCTGGTCCTTCCAGCTTAGAATGTTGTAGCCCCCCCATTGTTCCTTGATCCATTTCACCAGTGCTTCAAAGTTTTGGGAACTACCATTCTTTACAGCAGTGTGAAGAGCTGTCTCATTTCGAGTTGTTAATGCTGTGATACACTTGGGGCAAGCAGAGAGGAGCTCCTCTATAACCTCTTTACTCCTGCGATGCCTAGATTTTGCTGCACAGTGAAGAGGCACCATCATCTCCCTGCCTCTGATGAAGCAGAGTTCCTTGTCTACCTTCAAGAGCTTCTTCACTGTTTCTAAATGTCCCTTTTCAGCAGCTATGTGTAGAGGACTTAATCCATCTTGGTTCAGGCTTTTAGCCAATGAAGGCTTCAGGATTGCAATTTCAGCTGCAAAGAGATAATTGTTACATGATGCCGCGACATGTAAAGGATTATTTCTGAACTGCTGATTGGCTTTGTCAAGAATAGAGTTGTCTTCCCCAAGTAGTTCATATAACTTTTCTATCGTTCCATACTTAGCTTCTTCCATCAGGGAGCAAACCCCATCAATCTGATTCTGATCCATTTTCCTATCAAAGAGTTCTAATTCCCTTCCCCTCATGAATTCATGACCTCACTAATTATATAGAAGCTCTCAGCTCTTTTCCACAACATAAAAAATTCCTGTTTCCACCTTCACTGAAACAAATTTCATTTTGGTGTATTCAAATCTTTCATTCAAAATGGCTCATTTGGATTAACAATAAAATTGAAAGTGAATGAATTTTGTCTCAATATATCTCATTATTCAAATACTTCTTAGCAAACCATTGATGACTTACAGGTGCTGCTGCTTATTCACACTGCATTACTTTTCTGTTTTAGGTAGGAATGAATTTTGTCTCATTTGCAGAAGAAGCTTCTCTGAATCTGAATAATTGATTCATTTTTTCCATGAAAGTGATCTTTCTTTTGGAACGGGAAGATTTCTTACTTCTTAGTCATTTTCAAGAACTTTCTTGGAAAAGATGATTCCCTTTTTTTTGTTCTTCTTTTCCCAGGGAATTGGGGCTCTGTTTTGGCAAAGTAGTATCAAGATTAAAATTTCTTTTGAGTCGGAAGAAATCATATTATTTAGAAGAACTTTCTTGGAAAAGATTAGGCAATTTCCTAGTTGGGGTTCTGTTTCGGCAAAGAAGAAATCAAGGACGAAACTTCTTTCAGGGAGGGGACCAAGAAGAAATCAAAAAACTTGCAAGAACTTTCTTGGATAACAATAATAAGTCATTACTTGTGTGTTAAGTTTTCGGGAAGGGGGAAGCTTGGAGACTTAAACTGTCTGTTTCAAGCTCACTTTAGTTTCCATATATTGCCAGAAGGAGCTTTAAAAAATGCCCAAAATTTGGTTGACCTGAAGTTGTCTCTTTCCCTAATGATAGGTCTTGAGATGAAACCTAACTTTACTCTTTTTTGAATCCTCCAAAAACATATTATTCTCAATGAGGAAGAAAAAAATTTGTTTTCAATATTTCCAAGAATATCACCTTCAACTCTCTCCACACATTGTTATAGTGGTTTCAAAATAGTTCAGAAAAAAAAATTGTTTTTTATGCAACGACTTCATTAACAGGACAATTAAAAAACCAAGGAAAAAAAAACAAACAAACATGATAGATTATTTAATTGAGATATGCCACCAATAATATGGCTAATTGAGGGAATTTCTCACATACCAATTATCAGAATTGTCACATTTTTTTTTTTTGGGGTGGGGGGGGGTAAATAGAACTTCACTCAGGTAAGCAAGATACACTCTTGAGATCTAGAACATGTTGTGTAAAAAACAAGGATCGAAAATAGGTCAAATTGTCATACTCGCTATGGGCAAGGCCCTCCGAACAAGAGCATCTACTATTAATTCTTAGGTGGGTTGGACTAAGAAACTTTTTGTCAATAATTAATTATAAGGGAGAAGATTCTTCCGACAAATGGAGGGTCTCCATTATGAATTGTGGAATATGAGGTTCCAGAGAGAGAGAGAATGGGTGGAGCCCACAATTCTATGTCTTGACGTGTGAAAGAATACATAGATAAACATCGTACGGATCTTTTGTCTTAAATATAATTATGGGAATGCTTTCTAAGAGAAAACTTTATAAAAGAAGATCATATACAAATCTAAGTGTTCCCACAATCTAGATCTAGGTGTTCCCACAAGGAAGCTTCCTAAAAGAAGATCATATAAAAGGCACAATACCAATCTTCTTGTGGTTCGTAATTACTATTCTATAATCACAACTTAGTTTTTATTGTATTGTGAAAGCGTCAAATGAAAATTTGGTTTTTGATTATATAATAAGGGAATAAGTAAACACTAGGAGAGTTTGTAAACTCTATCAAAGGTCATGATACACTTATCATGTGTCAAAGGTTGAGTGTGAGCACGATTTTGAAAATTGGAAATTAGATCGGTGAATCAATCGATTCGGATTGGGATTGGTGTTGATCGATCAATCAATTCCAATCGATTTGCATCATTTTCTACTATGTTTCTAATTGTTTTTAGCCAATTCTGACTGGTTCAAATCAGAATAGACACTGATCGATTCGATCCCCAATTCCATTTTTGAAATCTGGAGTGTGACTCAATATGATAGGGAACGCTGCACTTTTCTCACTAGCAGTCAAATGTCAGTTCATAATAATTATTAAAAAAAAAAATTGATATAGTAAGTTTAAAGTTTTGGGGAAAAGATCCACACTCATTGTCTCTGTGTGGATTCTTTTCTATGCTCATTCATAAAAAGTGAAGACCACAAACATTTATTGTTTTTTTTTTTTAATCTATTTTAAAAATATGAGATCCAGATGGATTGATACCTTTTTTAAATCACTAATTGGTGATAGCGTGCAAATTCTTTAATAGGATTCTATCAATTTAGCATCTCTTTTAAGTATCTCATGTTTGATTGTGCTAGAACATGCAAAGTAAGAGGATTCAATTCATTTTTATTCATTCATTCATTCAAAAAAAAAAAAAAAAAAAAAAAATTTGATATGAAATCGGTATTATAGATATCGACTAAAAAGATGTTTACATTTTTTGAAATTTTCGGTCAATTTAGATCGATATCAGACTAATACCAAATAATACATATCAATATTGTATCGATTTGATCATGATTGATACCAGATCATAACTTGGACTAAATCTGAGCCCCATATTAATCACATTTTGAGTCTGGTGAGATAAAGCTCATATAACCTCGTGACATTTAACACTCTCGTTTTGATCAATTATACTCGGGCCACATAGATCATGACTCAAGTAAATGGTGGTCAAGGCCATAGTTAGCAAAAATGTGTTTAGAACAATGTTCTTAGTTTTTACCACTTTAAACACATTGTCATTTGTTTCCCAATAATATGGGAAAAAAGAAACAAGGGCAAACAACTAATAGTTCCATTTTAAACATGTTGAAAATACGTTCACGTTTTTTTAGTCTTTTTTAAGACTTATTAAGCACAATGCTTTACTTAACTAACCATATCTTCGTCTCCCAAACTCGTATTGACCTAAATTTGAGTCGAAGGACTACATTTCTCATAATATCACTTTAAACTCAGTTCAATACACGGGCCCTAAAATTAAACTACAAACGGATGCATCTACTAGAAAAGGTTTTTAAAGCAATGACTACTAACTCCAACTGAACAAGCATCACTCCGAGAATGTGTTAGTTGTTTTGACAACAATGAACAATACCAAAGCATAGCCACATTACTCAATAGAATTATTACTATTATTAGGGTAAATTACAGATCACCCTCTGGTTTTCAACCGAAACTTAGATCACCCCCTGGTTTTTGAAAAAACTCAAATCACCCCCCTGATTAAGACCCCAAAATGACAAATTAGTCCCTAACGTTAGTTTTATGTTGTTAAGTGATGATGTCAGCCAGTTAAATAAATTTAAATCCCTAAACTACCCTTGACCAATGTTGAAGAATGAAGATGAAGGAAGGGTAGTATTGTAAATTTAATTCTAATGTTTTAATACAAGGGTAAAATAATTCTTTCACACCAATAACTAACAATAGACTAACATCATTACTGCAGAGGCAAAGTGATTTGAGTTTTTTCAAAAATTAGGGGGTGAAATGAGTTTCGTTTGAAAACCAAGGGGTGACGTATAATTTACCCTAATAATTAAAGTGTCTTATCTTTTAAAAAATGATAATCTAGTCTTGGTCACAAACTCACAATGTTAAAACATTACTGATCGTCCTTTAGTTGGCGTGGGGGGTGGGTGGGGGGAGTCCAAAACTAATGGCAAAGAATATGGAGACACGTTTTTGACCAAATACAAGTATATAACGACTTCATCAACAACAGTAATGTTGAATTCAAGTAAACTTTTTCATCCTCCACAGGAATGTCAAGTTGTTCTTTTATACCCATTTCACATCATATTTAAATAAAGGTTTAAGAAATGATTAAAAAGTTGGCAAAATTTATACAAAGGCTTTTCCCCCCAATTTTTTATACTTTATAGATTTGATAGACTTAAATTGGACTAAAAAATAATACATAAGAAGAGGAGGATTGGACCTATTTGTGATTAAAATTTAAGCCATACCTGATCTGCCTGTCAGACTTGACCTCACTTGCCTTGAAAAGTTTTTTTTTTTTTTTGGTGGCCATTCCTCTTTAAAATTTTGTTGCCTAAATTATAAAGGGAACAATCTAATATGTTGAGAAGATGATATAAACAATTTGACTATCAACTACTATTAATCAATAAACATGAACATTTTTTTCACCAAATGGAAAAGTTTCTTTTGTACTCTAATTCAATATGACTTGAGGGTATTCTACCTAACTTATTTTTTATTTAATCTTTAATTTTTTAAGAACAATGCAGACAATATCACTTAATTGAGCATGGGTGCCTATTAGGAAGAAGAAAAACAAAAGCAATGAAAATACAACTGTTACCCAAAATAAAAAAAAGTCATAATAATTTACCAAAAAATTTTCAAGGGAGAGGGTTGGGTATGCCGTCAGTTTTTGGTAAACTAACGACATGAACCAATCACAAGACTGAACATAGGAGGGCAAAATAATCTTTTTCAAAAGAGGAAAGAGATTACACATGCTGGGCACCCTGGCAGCATGTCCAACCTTTTCACAATTTTAAAATCTTATTATTAATTAAAAAGAAAAAAATGTAAGAACCATTGGCTAGGTAGAACCTTATAAAAGAAAAATGCAAAAATAAAAATCCTAGTTTTCTACTGATTTTTTTCAGTAAAATGATCAATTTCCAGAGTAACCATGAAATATGCAGAGCCTTAATTACATGGTTTTACTAAGCTAGTAAGCTGTCAGATTTTACTTTCCATAGAATATCATTTGTCCTTGTTTAGTGGTGCAAGACTGCAAGCATGGTTACCATAAATTAAAAAATAAAATAAAATTAAAAAAAAAAGACTACAAGCATGGACGAACTTCTGAAAATTAATCTCTAATAATTTTGTTGTTGTTCTTAGTTCAAATTTTAGGGAACAAATGCTAGAGGAATCTTATAATGATTGGTGTGGTAAACTGTAATATTATGAAGGGAAAATTTTGCTATCACCACATATGGGGACAAACACAATGTGAAAACTTCAAGAACACTTATTTCTCATTTAAAATCACAAATATCTTGTACATTTCTTGGAGTTTATCATAGGGATTCTAATGTTGTCAAGAAATTTTACCCTAATTTTCCCTTCTAATACATAATCGACCATGATTGAATCATCAAGCATAGTATACTCAAAAGAAGCAAATACATGACAACAACAACTTATTTCCAAACTGCAATAGTACTCCTTAACAGGTCCTGGCTTTGTATAAAGGGGTATGATCCATCTAACTCCAACATTTGGGAGATACTTTGCAGAACCCATAAAATCCTCTCCTAGAATTCTAGTATATTGCAAACACCAGAGGGAAGCAGCAAGTTCAGTATACTGCAAACATTCCATGGCGGAGGGCTTGTAGATAAGTATAGACACGGTAAGGAACCTAAGCATTGGACTGTAATAGCAGAACCAAATGGAGGTGAGGTTATCTCCTTTTGTTTCAGTTTAATTCTGCATATCAAAATGGAGATTTCCATCTTTGGATGTCTGCACTTGGTATCAGAGTGGGCATCCTTACTAGTTGTCCGCACATTGGCGTTGACCGCGGGGGAAAACGCAGTTAAAAAGGCCGTCGGGTAAAAAAAAATTCACCTCTACTAATAAACCTTTGTCCCTATACGTACTATTCATTCACTTTCCATCTCCTCACTTCCATGTTTGACAATGGCAATTCCATAGAGCATTAATGAATAAAGTGGGTTTGGTTTTGTAGATAGTTTGTCCACTTACTGAGCTTCACATCTCAGTTCATTTAAATCCTTCATGCATTTACTATTATCCATTGTGGATTAGTTCTAATTGGATCTAATTGTTAAAGACACAAGCGTTTGTGTGTGTGTGTGTGTGTGTGTGTGTGTGAGAGAGAGAGAGAGAGAGAGAGAGAGCAATGGAACAAAAGAAACACCAAATTGACTCCTCACTCTCCTCAACCCTGAGCTTGATCCTACCATGATGCCATCTACAATAATTCAAAAATAGCACATAAGAAAATGCAGTTTACAGGGGTTGATCTCAAATAGAAATAGAAACAAAAATCATCTGTGTGGGTGACTATTGAAATTGAACATGATAAACCCCAAAATCTCAAATCAGAAGGATAATATAACCCCCCCCCCCCCCCAAAACAGAAAGAACAGAAGTGAACCCACATCTCCAGCACTGGCTTAGTTATCCCTGATTCTTCTCTTGCAATCGAACATCAATTTTAGATGCAATTCCGTTATAAATTCTACTTGTTTTAGCTTGATCAGGTTGTCGAACATTTGTTTCCCAGTTTTCTTTTGAAAAATAGACAGTTTACTTCAGTGAAATGTCACATGCCTAATATTAGTGGATAGATTTTCTCTTAATTTAACTTATCTTGCCAGCAAACATCCTTAGGTGTTTCAATCCACTAGATTTGAATTATCATATTCGAAGGTAGGAAAAAAAATATCAGAACATCAGGTCAGCACTAAGTAAATGTAATGTCTTTGTATTCAAAAACCTAAAAATTTAAGCCAATGTAGGTGGACAGTAGAAGTTGCTGTGGATAACACCTGGCCAAGTCCTGATGGAGCTGCTTCATGTCCCACTTCTTTTTCTTATAATTGCAGCCATTTAGTAATTTTTTAATTCATATGCTTGATGCTTGATATACCCCCCCCAACATATTTACTATTTAGCATTGTGAGACTTCTTCCTATCCTCGAACATATTTAGTGGGCTCACCTTTAGTTGTTTCTGCTTTTAAAAGAATTATGCAGTAAGTGATTGTATTTCATTGTGTTAATTGTTAGTGGAAAAGGGGAATTCTATGGTTTAACACTGAAGAAAAGCTAGAGAAGGCAATCAAACTAGACCAATTTGTTCCAATGTGTAGCTAGAAGATTTAGCATGCTGCTGCACTGGTTTCAAGAGTTACTTTCTCTTATATTCTTACCTTATACCATGTCAATGGCTGCTGCTTCTGTGCAACTAATGATGCAGACATCCACTCAACATAAGAATGACCATTTGGAGAGACGAAATTCATGGCCTCACCGCTCAGGCCAACCTGCATTAAGAACAATCCATCAAAATGCAGCTGAATAAACATTGCATTATTGATGACTGCAAAAGTAAGAATAATCAAAAGAGAAAATAAATGCAACACAAAGTATCTCATGATATACCTAATCAGCAACAACAGTGGTGTTAGTGGTGGTGGTGGTGGGTGCTTGAGAAGGAGCAAGAGGCAATGAAAACACATCTCTCAAGGCTTCAGATACTTCCTCGCCATCTCAATCTGTATCCATCTGAGCTATATAAAAATAGGAATGAATTACTTAGAATCGAAAATTAACACTGTCCAAGGAATTTAATATAAGCTTAGAAGAAACAAGATCGCCTCCAAAGTTCATATCACACATCCAATCACGCAAGCATACCAAAGCCTCAACATTCTTAGGGAGCAATTTGCATCGGTACTTATCAATCACCTTACCCCCAACACTAAATGCTGACTCAGATGCAACCGTGGACACAGGAATCACCAATACATCACGGGCCAGCCGAGACAAATTAGGAAAGTCGGCTTTATATTCCTTCCAATATGCTAGAACATCAAAATCCTTGACCCATGCTATTCGTCGCTCTTCAAAATATCGGTCCAATTCAGACTTGCCACTTGTGGCCCTCTTCTTTTTTAGCCAAGTAGCAAATGAATCCCACAAAATAGATCGAGAAGCACCAATATTAAAAACAAAATAACTGAACTGTTGAAATTGCATGCCAATTAAATTAGATATAGTAATATACCTCCACGTCAACAGCTTCAGTCGAAACCCAATGCTCTTTTGGCATGTTCTTGTATTCCCCATAAAGTTGGCCCAAAACTGATTTCACACAGCCGATAGTCTCATCAATTAATAAGTTATCTCCATGATGGAATTTTTCATATGCCCACTCAAGAATGTCCAGCTTGTAGCGGGGATCGAAAACAGCCACAATTGATAAAATCATTGAATATTTCTTCCAATATTTATAAAACCTTTCCTTCATGGAACATATCATCTCCTCCATAAAATACATAATATATAAATGGAACCTTCTACGTGCAACATGCATTGTTCTTTCTTCAACTATACCTCTTCAGCAGCTTGGATAACATCGATCTCTTAGCACATTACACATATTAGTACACCCAAACACACATCACACACACAATGGTCTTCATATCCAAAATACAAAATATATACATGGAACCTTCTACGTGCAACATGAATCGTCAACAAGCTGGTGACAGACATAGAAAGTCACCATAAAAGGTATTGTTGTTGTTTGAAGGATTGGCAGATGTTCATGAGAGCATACAAAACAAGTGACAGGGTTTAAAGCAAGACAATGTTAAACAAAAAATTCGAGGAAATGATCAACTTCCTCATTGTGTCATCATTTATCCCTCCAGAATCTTCAAAGCATCTCCCAGAAAGTGGAATGACAAAAGAAATTAGAGCACTTATCCTAATAGGAGGATCCCACAACTTAGAAGTAGAACCCAACAAATGCAATTAGCAGACAATAAATAGGATTGCTGCAAAGACTCTTCAATCTTCATCATGCTTTTTTTTTCTAAAAGGAAAAGTTTAATAGATCGCTTTGTTTTGCATTTTGCATTTTGCATTAGGGAGAAACAGGACTACAGTAAAGGGCCATGATTATCCAATCACTATACTTTTGTTATTTTTTTCATTTTCTTGCTTTTCCTATAGAATTTCTCCATAGTATCTCCTGCCTAGCCACAACCCACTCGGTCTCTTGCCCCACCACCTCAATTCCCTACTCAATTGGCATATAGTCAGGTTGGTCAGCCAAACGCATACATGTCCAACATGCATTGCCAGCTCTATGAGCAAATGAGTCTCCCAAAACACAAAAACTAAGATGCTCCCTCCGGGTAAACATCAACCATCTCAAAAGTGGTATGACTGCTAAGCCATGAACAAATATCATACATGGTCCAAACCCATTTATGACAACAAGTATACAATGTAGATGATACATCACCATTATGAATTCCCGATCCCATATCTCAGACAGCATCCTAATATCCTATTACTAGTTCATATTCATGGTAGAAGAGTGCTGCAGGAGCACAGGACAGGTTTGAAGAACCCAAAAATCCTGCAGGTAATGGGCCACTATGAATAGGGAATTAAGAATATAGAGAAAACAAGATAAACAGCAACAGAGAATTAAGAAACAACAGCAATAAATAGCAGTAGCAGCATTGGAAATAGTAAAGCAACAGCAAAAGCATGATTACAGGTCTGTAACCAAGAAGCCAAGAAATTCTAGCAGGGAAACCAATGATCTTCATTCCATGACCAAAAAAAAGGGGCACCGCAACATATATTCCTACGTGTTCTTACTCTAGTAAGACTGGATTTATTTCCTATTAAACCGGAAATTCAAATATAACTCTAATTGTGACTTAACAACTTGTATAAATGCTAACCGCTTAAACAGAAAACTATCAACCCAAGAGATATATTCTAAACAGAATTCTGTATCAAATTAAACTTCCTAAAATGAAAATCTATCAGAGACTAACACCCTATAGATAAGTTGTTGTGACTTCCCTAATACAGCGAGGGATAGCAAGATCTTGGTCATGTTAGAAAGGTAACTGAGTGAGATTTCAAACAGAACCCAAATCACACAAAGCAAAACAAGTTTTGGGCTTCAAAAAAGCACCAAAGAAATTCAAAAAGACAATTGGCCCTTTAGTTCTTGCATTCAAAAAGCAACATCATTGTTTCAAGCACCAGACGCTCTAGCAACAAGTAGAGCATACAAAAAGCATAAAACACTTTTGACATCAAAAAACAAGCAAATGTCATTTCAAATAAGGCTTCATTTGTTTCAACATAAAAGGCCCTGAAGGAAAATAAAACATGGGGGAAATGTTTTACTCCCCCTACATTATCTTACAGATTTTGGATATGAATCAGCAAGCTCCACTGTGAAAACATTATTTTCCTTCTTTTTGCATCCTATCAAACAAATTCTGTCATTAGATATATTAAGTTCTCTTTTTTATTTCCGCTCATTTTACTTTGAAACAAACACAGCCTAAATAGAATCCATCAAGTACATTTCATGGAAAATGCATTTTCCAAAAGTTCTGAACATTCTAATGAGAACCTTGATTAGATAAACCATTTTAAAATTCTTTATACGAGTGCATACAATAACAAATAAAATTCATGATTACTTTATCTTCAAGAATGAAAACTTACAGTATGAAAAGGAACAAATTCACAGTAAATTCAACAAATAGGGAATGCACTAATCATACTTCATACCTCACTTCCTTTTTGCACAACCACCGAATTACCTTCGGGTTATTGCTGTCAGGTGGATTCAGGATGCTAGAAAATTGACAAAAGAAATCAGACAAAGGATCAAAATAGTGAACCAGAAAGTTTCCAGACAAGTAGCATCTTACTCATTGAACTCAGTTGGGTTCAGAAGACCATCCCCATCTGCATCTGAAGCATTGAAGCGTTCCTCTTTCCACCAATCCATATTATACCGAAATGAAGTATTATCTGGAATGAGGACAGAAATCAGTAACCAATACTAGATCATCCAGAAACTAGGACATACAAGTATCTAGAAAACCCTGATAATTGATATATTAGAAAAATATATACAAATTAAAAAGCAAAAAAAAAATATATATATATATATATATAAAGAAATTCATGTGACAAGAATACTTGTTCATTTTCTTTTAAATGTGCTTTGCTGGATACCACATACCCATACTGCACAATGCTGGCATGTTTTTCTATATAACCTTATACAATTTTCACAGTAGGTGGCAAGTTGATGCCCAGCACCCAGTATCCCCACTGCTAATATGAAGAACACATACTTGAATACATAACTATATTTTTGTTGATCGTCCACAATGTGAGCTTGTTACGTTGAATGTATGACAAAAATAGCATATACCACCTACTGTAAGAGTTTTATGTTAAACATTCAGATAATGATCACAACAACAATAGAATTTTCTTCTTTTTCTTTCTTTGATGAGGGAAAATTATATTTTATAGGGCAAGCAGCAAGCACCCAATTGAGAAAAAACATATTTGAAATGAATTTAGAATCAAATCCATACATAAAATCTATAATAATCTCACCGCTGGACATGGAACTAAATCTCGGTCGAAACTGACCGAAATCTCCGAGTTGACTTGGTTTCAGGCCATGGCCAAAATGAAACCAAAGAGGCCCAGGATCGAAACCTAGTGTCGAACCTCGAAACGCAATCCGGCACGCCTCGGTTTCAGGCCTGACCAAAACCAGGTCCGAAACCGAGATCTCAATCCTTGTCGCTGGAAGTACAAAGACAACAGAAAGCTGAAACCTTGTTTCCCTCAACTGATGCAACAGGATAGGTCCCGATAATATCTCTCTCCCCACTCATTCTTCAGCTAATGAATATGCCATAGAATTGCTAGACCTTGGTTTTCCAAAAAGGACAAAGAACTAGCTATCCCAATTATGTGTGAAAATTCCACAGAATCCCATAAGCTTGAGTCATCCAGATAAACAACAAAGCAGAATCAACCTCCAGTACTACATCTGACCAGGATTCAGATGCGTAGAGAGATAATCCTGAATGATTGCTCTCGATTCCTCTATGTCCAGACCTGCTCTATCAATAGGACTGGAGCAACCGAGAACCATCAACGTTTCCACCGTTATCCTAGCAAACCACAAAAATACTCACATCCCCTCAATTGCCCATAGAAGGTTCTACATCTCGGTTTCAAGGCTGGTTTCAATCAGGCCCAAAACCAAGACGTGCTGGATCTCGTTTCATGGTATCGACACTGGGTTTCGTTTTGGGCACCGAGACAACTCAAAGATTTCGGTCAGTTTCAACCAAGATTTAGTTCCATGACCCATACTACTCCCATCAAAGTTAAGCTTGATGGATGGAGGACTCAGTCAAGTCTATCATTTTTGTTATAATATCAGAAAATAATTAACCAGACCAGAGGTAGAAGAAGAAGAAAGAAGAAGAGGAGAGGACGAAATCCAGGCAAACCCCAATAGGGAAAAGGGCCTGCGGTAGAACTGAATGTGCTATCGCAGGTCATTGACTGAATTTATTATGTTAAAACAATAATACTGATGGGCAGAATTGCCCCTACATAAACCGATATAGTAAAAGACAGAAACAAATAAGAGTAGAAAGACTTACCTGCCCCCATAAACACTTATTTTAACACTTTTATAATGATTGTCACGTTAGGCTATGAAAGAGTCACCAATACCGAAATCTCATAACAGAATAAGAAGATATGCACTGGAATACTGGTTAATTAATCGGCTACATACAACATGATGATCCCACAAATCTGACTGGAAGAACTCCTCTAGTCCTCTTGTCCCAAAATTATCTTTTGATCTTTCCCTCCTCTCCTCCCACATGGTCCATAAGATGCCATATGCGCATGAACCTCCAAGATTTTTTGTTCACTTCAGTGAGGGAGGAAAAAAAAAGTATTTAATAGGTTTTTGAGTGAGTGGGAAGAATAATATTTTGCTAGAAGATGATCCAACATCTAGTAAACTTTGACCAACCTACCTACCGATAACTTAGTCTTGATTTTTAGAGCCCGATGGAAATGATTAATCTGTTAGGTTTTAGAGGAGAAAGAGAAGAGAGAAGAAAAGCTCCAAGGGAGGCAAAGTTCAAACACGATTTGGTGTAATCTGTTATGTCTCTCAACTTGAGACAAACAGCCTTATATTGAGAAGAATATCTAATTACACTCAAGCCCTTAGCCTAATACAAATAGCACATAAAATACATAAGTAAGTGTCTAAGTACAAATATACCCCTGAAACTAAGTACTCTTACATACCCAGCTTGCCTAACATAAAACTAAAGTGATGAGAACTAAGTCCTTTGGTGAATATGTCTGCCACTTGTTCACTTGTCTTCACAAAAGGTGTACAAATAGTCTTAGACTCTATCTTCTCCTTGATGAAGTGCCTGTCAACCTCAACATGCTTTGTCCGGTCATGTTGGACCGGATTATGTGCAATACTTATGGCTGCCTTGTTGTCACAGTATAGACTCATAGGTTCTGTCGTCTCAAACCCCAATTCTTGGACAAGCCTCTTCAACCACAAGATTTCACACACACCATGAGCCATGGCCCTAAATTCTGCTTCAGCACTTGACCTAGCTACCACAGGTTGCTTCTTGCTTCTCCAGGTGACTAAGTTTCCCCCAACAAATGTACAGTATCCGGAGGTGGACCTTCTATCAGAAATAGACCCGGCCCAATCTGCATCTGTCTATACTTCAATTCTCAAGTGACCATTCCTAGAAAAGAGAAGACCCTTTCCGGACATGACTTCAAGTACCGAGGATCTCAGAAAGCGCATCAAGATGTCCCACCTTGGGTGCATGCATAAACCGACTTACCACTCCCACAACATAGGTAATGCAGTGTCGGTGAGGAAAAGGTAGATTAGCTTGCCTACTAATCTCTGGTATTTTTCAGCATCCAAAAGCGGTTCATCACAATCTTCCCCTAGTCTGTGATTCTACTCAATGGGGGAGGAGACTGGTTTACATCTCAAGTAGTCTGTCTCTGTAAGAAGATCAAGAACAAACTTCCTTTGACAAACATTGATCCCTTGCTTGGATCTAGAAACCTCAATTCCCAGGAAATACTTCAATGGACCGAGGTCCTTGATCTCAAACTGTCGAGACAAGTAAAGTTTAAGCTTTGAGATTTCGGCCTCACTGTTTCCCGTGACCACAATGTCATCAACATAAACAATGAGAGCCGTAATAGTGCTGTCCTTCCTTTTTATAAACAATGTGTGATCAGCTTGACTTTGAGTATATCCGTTTTGCAGGAGAGCTTGTCTAAATCTCTCAAACCAAGCCTTAGGAGACTGTTTGAGTCCATAAAGAGCCTTCCTAAGACGACACACTTTCCTACTGTCACAAGTATGCTTGAACCCAGGAGGAGGATGCATATACACTTCTTCTTCTAGGTCACCATGTAAGAATGCATTCTTCACATCCAGTTGGTACAAAGGCCAATCAAGATTTGCTGCCATTGAGAGAAGTACCCGAATGGAGTTGTGCTTGGCCACTGGAGCAAAGGTTTCCTGAAAGTCAATGCCATACACCTGTGTATAACCCTTAGCGACAAGTCTTGCCTTATATCTCTCCACGGTACCATCAGACTTAAACTTGACTGTGAATACCCATCTGTACCCAACAGGGACTCTCCATTTAGGGAGCTCAACAAGGTCCCAAGTATGATTCTTCTCAAGTGCTAACATCTCTGTGTTCATTGTTTCTCTCCATTTTGGATCTGCCATAGCCTCTGCTACATTTTTGGGAATAGATATGGAGGAGATAGCCACAGAGAAGGCTATACCTGTAAGGGAAATAGAATCATAGGAAACAAACTTGGCAATGGGATTAGTACATGCCCGAGTACCCTTGCGGTGGGCAATAGGAAGGTCCAAGTCTGAGGATATAGGAGTAGAAGAAGGTATACCTGTCTCGATGGATGGAGACTCAGGATGAGGTGATGGAGAAGGATTTTGGCAGGTCTTCTTTATAGGCAGCCATGAAGCAGGATTTCTCCTTTCCTTCGTATACACCAGTAGCTCCCCCTGTTCTCTGTTCCCCTGTACACAAGGATGCTCCCCCTCAACTACATTCTCTATACAAGGCTCCCCCTCAACAGAACTTCTCTTTCCCTTGTCAATCTGAAAAGGTGAAATAGGAACAGGATAGGAGATAGGAAGTGAGACAGACTCGGGAACCTCTTCACCTGCAATACCACCACCAAGCGATGAACACTCCCCCTGAACAGGTGACTGAAAAAAAGGTATGGTTTCCAAGAAACGGACATCTTTGGAGAGAAGCCACCGACGAGTGGGAGGATGATAGCATTTATATCCTTTGGAGGTGGAGGAATACCCGAGAAAGATGCACTTTAGAGCCTTAGAATCCAATTTAGTGCGGTCAGATTTGTTAACATGTACATAACAAATACAACCAAACACCTTTGGAGGGAGAAAGAATGAAGAAGACCGTGAGGGTAGGACATCAAGAGGAACTTGAAATTGTAAGACACTAGACGGCATGCGATTAATAAGAAAGGCAGCAGTGAGTAGTGCATCAGACCAAAAAGTTTTGGGAACATGCATGGTAAACCAGAGGGACCTAGCCACTTCAAGAAGGTGACGGTTTTTTCTTTTAGCCACCCCATTTTGTTGTGGGGTATCAACACAGGCCACCTGATGAATAATGCCATGGTCAGAAAAAAAGGTTTCCAAACCACTATACATATACTCCCCACCTTTGTCAGAACGAACAATTTGGATCCGGGTTTGAAATTGGGTATGCACTAACTCATAGAAATTTGTAAATGCAACATGGACATCACTTCTATGTTTCAACAAGTATACCCAAGTAACCGGAGAATAATCATCAATAAAAGAGACAAAGTAGTGGAAGCCACGCAAAGAGGTAACAGGGGAAGGGGCCCCAAACATCAGTATGTATAAGATGAAAAGGTGAAGTAGATCTATTACCATTGGATGTATAAACTGTTTTACAACTTTTGACAAACAGACAAGGTCCACAATGAAAAACATGAGAGACTGGAAAGGAAGTAAACAAGTGAGGTAACTGTTTCCTCATAACAGAAAAAGAAGGGTGTCCCAACCGACAATGCCAAAGCAAAATATCCTCTTGAGTACGTCCACCTTCTAGCCCACAAACATAGGATTGAGGTTGTACAACAGAGGAAGCACCAGTCTCTAAAACATATAAGCCATCAGCTTCATGACCACTGCCAATCACCTTCCTCGTCACCAAATTTTGAAAAAGACAATGGGTAGGAAAGAAGGTGACAAAGCAGTTCAAAGATTTAGTCAATTGGCTAACGGAAAGAAGGTTAGTAGCAAAGTTGGGAACATGAAAAACAGACTTCAGGGGTAAGCAAGGTGTAACCTGGATATCTCCCTTACCAGAGATGGAAGATAACGTACCATCGGCAATTTTTACCTTATCTTTCCCCGAACAAACAGAGTAGGAATTATACAGCTGGGACCTACCAGTCATATGATCCGTGGAGCCCGAGTCAATAACCCAAGGTGTGATGCCGGAGGAGGAAGAGGCCTGCAGTGCAGTAGAAGTAGAAGCTGCAGGTGAAATGTCCAAGTGGACTACAACCCGACGAAAGGCAGCAATGTCAGTTGGGGAAAGAGAGGGTGAATCAGCTTCAATGACCCCAACATGAGCCTTAGGCCCCTTCTTCCGCTGTCCTTTCAGTCCCCCATTGGAACCAAGTGGGGGCTTCTCATAGAGATCCCAACAGAAGTCCTTCGTATGTCCAGTTTTACCACAATGGTCACATAAGAATCGGCTCTTCGAAGACCCCTTAGCAGCCCCCTTATCAGCTCCCTTAGTGGAGTCCTGAGGGATGGAAGAAACAAGAGCAGAGAGCTCAACAATGGTGTTGATACTAGTCTCCATGGCACCCCTACGTGTTTCCTCACTCTGTAGATATCCATACACCTCCTCCAGTGAGGGAAGACTAAGTCGGCCAAGGATTTGTACCCTCAGAGGCTCAAATTTAGGATTCAGACCACCAAGAAGAAATAGTACCCTCTCCTTCTCAAACAACTTGTGTACATTGACTTCATCATCAGGACACAACTGAAGATCTCTATAGTGATCATACTCCTCCCACAGGCCCACAACAAGACAATAGTAGTCAGAGATGCTTTTATCACCCTGGCGTAGGCTAACAATCTGTTGGAGAAGTTGGTACACCTTTGTAGAGTCTCCAACACGATCAAAGATACGGGCTACACTGCTCCAAATATCTTTGGCAGTCTCTTTACCCATAAACCTCCGTCCAATCTCAGGCTTCATTGAGAAAAGAAGCCAAGCCATCACCAGTGAGTTCTCAGTGTCCCATTTGGAATACCCTTGATCGATACGAAGAGGTGCCTTGATGCTGCCATTTATGTACCCCATCTTTCCCTTACACCTAAGGATCAGTTTCAAGGATCGAGACCAATCTAGGTAATTGGTATTGTCCAACTTGACAATGGGAAGCTGCACATTGGGGTTCTCATATGAAGGAACAGAGGATGATGCAGCAAGTGGGTCTACAGACAAAGGCAAGGCTGTTTCCTCATTTTGTCACCCATATTAACTCAAATCAAAGGCTTAATAAGTCCAAACAACAGTATTTCAACCACACGCCACTTCGCTCCTTGAACACGAGAGTAAAAGCAGGCAAAAACAGAGACCAGAAAATCGAAAAAAGGGCTTGTAAAACCCAAACGAAGCAAGAAAAGCAGCGGAGCAACAAGGGTAAGTCTTCCTTACCCAAAACGATCTTTGTATGGCCCAAATAAAGCAACAAACAAAGCTCAAACTAAGAGCAGGATCACTCCAAGAGATCGATCTGGCGGAACGGAGAAAAACTGTTTGGCCGAAACTTCGATTCTCTCCTCTCGATGCTACCAAAGCAGACTTGAGAGGATCAAATGATAAGGAAGAAGACTTCCAAACGATGCTAGAGCATCCTGGTTGCTCCCTATTTGGTTGTCAAACAAGGAAGAAGAAGCTTGGTGAAGATACCCCAAGGTTTCCTTCGCAAACCAAGAAGAACAAGGAGATTGCACTCACTCCACCTTCCACGCAACCTTCAAACTCCGGGAAGAAAGTGCTCGATACCATGTTAGGTTTTAGAGGAGAAAGAGAAGAGAGAAGAAAAGCTCCAAGGGAGGCAAAGTTCAAACACGATTTAGTGTACTCTGTTATGTCTCTCAACTTGAGACAAACAGCCTTATATTGAGAAGAATATCTAATTACACTCAGGGCCTTAGCCTAATACAAATAGCACATAAAATACATAAGTGTCTAAGTACAAATATACCCCTAAAACTAAGTACTCTTAGCATAATCAGGTTGAGAGAACCATAACTCCATAGACATATGATGAGAACCAAAAGAATTGTGCCTCTCTACCACACATGCGAGTTCCTGGGCCGATTCCCATGCTTCGTCTTCAGCCCACTAGTGACATGACACATTTTGCATGAAGTTGTCTTTATGTTTGCAATAAGCAATCAGTTCATAGATCATTGAAGGATAGGATTCTCAACTAGCTGATAGAGTGATTAATGCAAGAGTCGACCTCGAACCAGGGAAACCAGAGGGAGATCGATTGCAGCAGGATCGATACAATGAAAAGAACAAATTAAAACTGTAACTCCTTTTTTTTTATTGCTACCTTTCTGTTACATATGAAGAAGAACATAAAAAAGATAAGAAGAAGAAGAAGAAAGGGATATAGAGAAGATAGAAGAGAAGGGGGGGGTAAGGAATGGCTCTCTCAGCCTGGGTCTCTCACCCACAGCTATCCCAGCTGTTGAAACATGGAATTCTCCCATAACCAACGGCAACAAGGCCTGAAAATTTTTTTTTCCAAATCTGATCATTCCTTACAATAGAGTGCCTATTAATAGCTTAGGCAAACTTACAAAATAGAAGGTAGAAAATAGAAACTTCCTAAAGCCAAAATAGAAGACAGGAAAATAACAACTAATGAAAAATAGAAACTAGCTGAAAATAGAAACTACTAAGGCTTTATAGATCCAGCCTTCTAAACAAGCAAGGAAACAAAAATAGAAACAAACTGAAATTAGAAACTATCTAATATACTTTCTAAAACTGAAAATAGAAACTAAACTATGGCAGCATTTGGAGAGAATCTTTCTCCACTTGATGGGTCCACAAAATCTTCAAAGAAATATCTCCACACAAGGAAAATATGGACTGTGACACTGTTCACGTGAACAGTACATGAACCGTGTTTTGGTCTTATAACTTCTTCATGCTTCACTCTGGGCTTGGGCTGAGGCTGCCTTAGGTGATGCTCCATCGAACCAGCAAAAACTTGCCACATCATCAGACCAGGCTGCTTCTCACAGCAGTCGAATCCACAACCTTGTTGGGCTGGTTTTGGGGCTTGTTCCCACAGGTACATATGGACTTGTGATCTACATCAGTGATGCTTCTGTAAAGATGTAGGATAGATTTTCTTGTTAGCTGTAAATATTGCGTAACATTTCTATTTCTTTGGATAGCTCTTTCCTTTTGTAAACCTGCCTTGTAAAGGTCTATTCTTTTGTATGTATAACCCCTCCTACATGAATACAAGGACAAGGAATTTTATGAAACCTACAGCTTCAATTGCATTGACAAAACATGAGGCATACGCTTCCCTCCTTTTATCCTTGGAAAACATAAAATGTTGGGAATCCTCTTTTGGCAAGATCTAAAGTGGAAGGCAATGGACTTCCCTTTTTGGGATAGGTTAAAAAAATATACACCTTTGATGGGATCCCATATCTTCTTGAAAATATATCATCTCAGTCTAGAGTTTTCATCACCTTAATATAGATGTGGTTGCAAGAAATCCAAATTACACAGTAACCAATCCCACGTGGAGTTTCTTTACGAAGTCTGCATTTTTAGGGACAACTAGGACAATAGAGTTCAATGATGAGAGTCTAGTGATATTTTCACTTCTCCGTTCATGACCTTGTATTGTTCATTTGTTCTCCCTCAACAAGAACACATTTCCACAAGTATTATGGAAGGTTATAATCCTCCCAACTCCTAAGCTAGGAAATTTGTCATAAAGAGATAAATATTTTTTATATTTACCAGACGAAAATAAGTTGTCATGTCTGGCTCATGTGCAAAGGAAAAGGGAATCAGTTTCCCAGTTCCTGACTTTGGTTAGTTGGGAAAGGTTATGATAAGACATTATTTGTGCAGGTAGTATCATTCTGGTGGAGATCAAAATATCCCTGTAGTCGCATTCTAGACCTTTAGGAAGTAATTGAATGCTAGAGCCTAGATGTTTTCAGGACGAGGGTAGATCCACCCAACATAGTGTTCACAGGATTGTGCAAGTGACATGTCGAGCATCCACAACACTAATTTCTGAAGATCCCTTTGACCTCATCTTTTGAGACTGTTAAGAGACTTCTACTGCTCTCCCTCTGTTCAGGCCAATCAATCCCTCCATGCCCCAAAAGGATTAGGCCAAGCTAAATTTTGATGGTTGCACTTTTTCTATCTGATCATCCAAGGATAGATGTAGAATTCAGCGATAATGGTGTTTTCTGATGGGCTCAAGGTTCAGCCGGTGAGGTAATTCACTATGGCCAAATTAGTGATGGGCACAAGGTTCAGCCGGTGTCTCCGACTTCCAGTCTCAGAATGACTCAAGATTACAGCTTTCATCAGATTGTGGTTGAGGATGACTCTTCTATTGCCATTGAATGATGCAGCAGGAGGAAAGGGAAATGCCAAAACCTCTTTAGGAAGGCTCACTCCTTGGCTTCTTCCATAAAACACTTCATCCCAATGGAAGCCAAGGACACCAATGAGGTAGAAAAGAACTTTCAAAACTAGCAAAGGCACGGCCTAGTGTTTGTTGCTGATCAACTATTCCTAATTAACCATTTCCCATTGATCTGTTTATTCTATTCTGGTTTGGCCTCTCCCTCTCCTTGACAAATTCAACAAAATCAAAACACCAGCAAACAAAAAATTTTAAAAGCAAAACTTTAAGAGGAGAGAAAGCATATCAAAACCCTTATTTCCCTACAGCACCAATAGTTCTCAAACGGGCATGTTATCGACATCATAAAATTCTGTTAAAAGATTATAACTACAAATTGAACGCTTAAGCGTAAATCACTACCAGAATCCCAATTTAACCGAACAGCAATTAATCATAAATTTTCAGAAGCTCCAAAAACTAACCTGAATTTCGAACCCAACTGGAGGGCCTATGCTCAGCAAACGAAACAAACCCATCATGATTCTTATCATGAAGCTCCATATCCCTCTCAGTCCTACGCATCATATCCCTCTCCGCCTTCTGCAAATTCCACTCCGTCATCTCGCTTTCCGTCACAAACCCATCAACCGGGTCGACATCAATCTTCGGAAACAGCAACACTAATCTACTAGTTATGTTGAGCCGTTCTTCATCGTTCAAGTAATCCTCGTCATTTACGAACTCTTCCCATTCTGGTTGAGCTTCAGCTCCTGGAGCTCCTTCTATGAATTCTTTGTGGGTATGCTCGAAATACCTCTTTTCCCATTCTTTGTCCTCTCGACGACGTTCCATGTCTGCGATTAAAGGGACAAATGCGACGGGTTCATGGTGCTGCTTGTCGAAGGTGAAGGTCGAACGGAGTTTCAGTCGGCGACGGCGGTTGGTTTTGGGACCTTTAGGAGAGTGAGAGATGAGGAAGAGAAGTAGAAGAGCAACGGAAATGTAGATGATCACTGAAGCCTTACCCATTAACCCTTAACCTTTCTACTCTATGATCAAGCTTCAAAAGTTGTTCCTTAATTCTTTTCTCACTCACACAGAGTAGAGAGAGAATGAGATAGTGAGAGTTCTGTTGTTGACTTTTTGGGCTGGAAATCAAATCAAACTCTCGTTAAATTTTGATGAGAAACAGTTAAAAGTAGACTTCTTTTTGTTTTTTTAGCTCAAATGTGAAAATTTTATTAAAAGAAATGGCAACAGAGAAACTCTAACCGGTTGGGAGATTTACAAAGACAGAGGGTGGATTAGACCACCAAAAAATGAAACAGACCAAACCTAGAAGCCCCCATGGCATGGTAATGAGCTCCTTTAACACAGTCTCGAGAAACATGTAAAAAAGACACAAAAGAAAAGGTAGTACAAAGAACTAAAATATCATCAACTACTAACTGTGATGCCCAATCCAAAGTGGCTAGCGACCTCTGAAGCGCAAGGATGACTAGGAGGCAATCAGACCAAATCTACAGCTGTGGTAGCTGAAGGCTGCTAGCCAGAGTAACAGCATCACGGATGGCTAAAGCCTCTATCATAGAAGTAGAACATCCAAAAGAAGGGCGACAGCGAGCTACCATAAAGACTCCGGAAGAATCAACCAGAATAACCCCACACCCGCCTTTAGAGAAACTAGCAGACCACGCACCGTCAGTAATAGCACAAGGGCAAAGCAAAGGCATGCTTAGAGGAGGGCCGGAATCAACCAGAGGCACATTTGGTGGTAAATGAGAAGACTGCAGTCCAACCAAACTTTCCTCCAAGAACAAATAAAAAGCAGATATTAGAGTAAGAGGATTAGGTTGGATAAAAGAAAAAACAAATCTATTCCTGCTTTTCCAAATTTTCAAACAAAGAGATGTCCAATTTAAAGCAAAGTCATACGGGTTTGGATAATGTTGCCCTATTGTATTTAAAAATGCAATCCAGTCTTTAAATGTTGAACCATTAAACAGAGTAGTAGCAATTCGAAGAGGAGAGAGCCGCCAGCAAGTGGAAGCAAACGGACAAAGTACTAAGGCGTGGACTATATAGACTCCTCAACATCTTTACAAAAAGGGCACAGAGCATTTTGAGCCAGAGATCTCCCAAAGAGAAGTTCATTAACAACCAAAGCATTGGAACAAACTCCCCAAAGAAAAAGCTTTATCTTAGATAAAAGCTTCAGGCCCCATACCCAATTCCAAAAAGGATCTGAGGACGGGGAGGGAGTACTAACGCAATTGCGAAATATCACATGATAAGCAGATTTGACTGCAAAAACCCCATTCTTAGAATAGGCCCAAATCCTACTATCATTAATATCTGAGATGGGCAAAGGGATACACCTAATAGCCCGCCCTTCCTCAACCGAAAAGATATTAAAAAGAATGGAGCAATTCCATTCCTTAAGAGGATGATGAAGAAGGCTAGAAACCAAATTATATCTAGGATTTGGAAGACAACTAGTAATACGCCCTCCAAGGAGAGAAGGATTCCAAGAGTCCTCAAAAGTTCTAGTCGTACACCCATTACCAATGCGCCTTCTTAAACCAAGAAGTAAGGAGTCCCTTCCTTTAAGAATGCTCCGCTAACCCCAAGAGCAATTTTGATGACTCTTTGCTTTAAGAAATGAAGAGGAAGGGAAATACTTTCCTTTAAGAACTCGGACCCAAAGTGCATCACTATGATCCAAGATACGCCACCCTTGGCGAGCTAGTAAGGCTAGGTTAAACGACCTTAAATCTTTAAAGCCCAAACCACCCACCAACTTATGGAAACAAAGAACATCCCATTTTTTCCAAAAGACCCCCTTCCCATTCCTTGTTCCAATGCTTGTTCCAACTTATGCTATGTCAATGTTTTCTATTAAGACTATTAATATTATCATGGATAGAGGTAGGAATAGAAAACATTGACATAGCATAAGTTGGCATACTACTGGCAACGGATTTAATGAGAACTTCTTTTCCTGCCAAGGATAGGAGGGATTCTTTCCAACCCGAGAGCTTGGATTGGATCCTATAGTAATGCTTGAAAAAAGCAGTTTCTTGGAACCCCCAAAGTCAGTAGGGAGTCCTAAATACTTCTCATGATTATAAACAATAGGGAAACCCGAAGCTTGAGATATGGCTTCTTTGATATGAGAAGGGACGCCCGGGCTAAAAAGAATGCTAAACTTTCGCATGTTAACCGACTGGCCAGACACTAAGCAGTAATCAGTAAGTAAAGACAAAAGGGTCTCACTAACATCCAAACTAGCTTTTGAAAATAACATGCAATCATCAGAAGGCCCAACTCTACTAGTCTTTATGCCTTGAATGCGCTTATCTAATTCCACCTTCAACAGATAAGAAGAGAAAACCTCTTGACACAGGATAAATAAGTACAGGTTTAAGGGACAACCTTGGCGAAGCCCACGCTGGGGGACAACTTTCCCAATAACAGATCCATTTACTTTAACATGATAAGAGACAGTAGTAACGCATTGCATTATCCACTTTATCCACTTTCCCTCAAAACCAATTTTACCTAATAAAAGTTCTAAGAAAGAGACCGCTCAACTTTGTCATGGGCTTTACAAAGGTCCAGTTTAATCGCCATAAACCCAGATTTACCTTTGGAACACCTCATTTGGTGTAAGATTTCATGAGCAACATAAACATTATCAAAAATTGCTCTTGAAAGGATGAAACCACTTTGGTATGGGCTAATTAGGGAATTTAGAATTGGTTTAAGCCGATTGACCAGACAGTTTGCAATAATTTTGTAGAAAACATAACAAAGACTTATTGGCCTAAAGTGGGTAATGTTCTCAGGATGTTTTTGTTTTGGGATCAAGACAATTGCTATGCGATTAAAATATTTTAACATGTGCCCAGTCTCGAAAAACCATTGTACAGCAGCAATAACATCATCACCTACAGTATTCCAATGTGCCTGATAAAACTTCGCAGGTAAACCGTCAAGGCCAGGGGCTTTCAAAGCCCCTATTTGGAATACAACGTCTTTAATTTCCCCTGCAGTAAAGGGGCAACAAAGTGCTATGTTTTGTGCGCTTGAGACACATGAGGAAACACAATCTAGAAAATCACTAATGCCAATTGGGCCTGATGTTGAGTAAGTATCAGTAAAGTAATCCACAATATGCTCAGAGAGCTTGATATTATCACATATCCAAGCTCCAGTAGAATCCCGAAGCCTAGATATATGATTATATTGCCTTCTATAGGCAGTGGACGTGTGAAAAAAAGAAGTGTTCCTATCCCTGGCCTGTAGTCATTTAACCCTCGACCACTTGGCCCAATATTTCTCTTCCTGAACTAAAAGCTCTTCTAACCGCTTACAACATTGCTGCTCTTCCGCTTGTAGATTAGGCCGAGAGATAGAATTTTGTATCTTTGCAAGGTCAGAGTTTATTTTATCTATTTCAACCAAACTATTCTGAAACTCGACCTTACTCCAGCGCCTAAGCTGAAATTGGCACTCTAACAATTACTTAGATAAAAGGAAGGACGGGGACCCATGAAAATTACAAGCCCAAGCATTTGAAATTACATTTGGAAGGTCTGAATGACCTTCCCATTTAGTTTCATAGGAAAAGCACCTCCTGTTTTTCTTTAAAAGCAAAAGGTTAACCACCATAGGTGTATGATCTGATCCTACCATAGCCTGTCGTTGAACCTCAATATAATTGAGAGTACGAAGGCCTTCCCCATTGCAAAAGACGTTGTCTATGCTTAATAGAATCAGGTCTGGACCTGTCTGTTTATTAGACCAAGAAAAAGAAGGGCCTGAAAAGTGCAATTCAACCAACCTACAATCATTGATTGCATCCTGAAAATTTTGAATATGAGATGGGTTTTTTGATTTACCACCAACTTTTTCAGATGTTGATAAGACCTCATTGAAATCTTCAGCACAGATCCACGGGCCTCCAACAGTTCGCCCAAGTTGAAAGAGTTCTCTCAAAAAAGCAGCCCTATACTTAGACCGCGGTTCACCATAGACAAAGGTCATCCTAAGCGAAGCTGGCAGAAAAGCTGCGGTAGCATGTGTATCAACTATCCTACTTGAGACAGATAAGAGGGAAATGGAAATTGAGTTAGTCCAAAAGAGAGCTAACCCTCCTAATTTACCAACAGGATTTAGAAAAAAAAAAAGAGGAAATCCTAACCTTTTTTTAATTTTCTCCATATAAGCCTCGGGTTGCTTAGTTTCAACAAGGAAAACTAAACACGGTCGCTTAGTAGAAACCAATCTACTAAGATATTGGATTGTCAAGGGGCGACCGATCCCTTGACAGTTCCATACCAATAGGCTCATTTGGCATTGGGGGGCTTATTGAGGGCAGCCACCCAAACCCATTCAGTTGATGTTGTTGAAGATGAGGCAGAGAAGCGTAGCTAACGTCTACGGGTTGATCCTTTTGCTCTCTCAGGAGAGTGCCAAGTAAAAAGCACAGAGGGACCCACTTCAAGCTCAAACTCAGGTGATATTTGAAGCCGTTTGAAACTTTTTATCACTGGGCTAGGTATGTAAGGAGCTTTCCTCTTCAAGGCCCTAACGAGGTGTTCTTGCTCAATTTCCTCAATTACTACTGATGAGGAAATTAAAGTATCCTCAGATATATCTGGTGCCGGGGTGACCATAACGATCTTTGTAGCCCGTGCAAGGGCTAGATCAGTACCTTGTTGGGTCCCAGAATCAGTTCCTAATAAGATTGGAGGTAGTAACTCTTTGTTCCGGTTACTTAGAGACTGCTCACTCAGGTCAAGTCTGCTGCCACTCAACGGATGGAGAGGAGGGTCTGACAGCCTAACAGAAACATTGTTGGAAATGCTGCTCTTCTCCAAAGCAAAGCTAATGTGACATTTGAAAGGTAAACCTGGGGAACACGAACCTATCCCAGTATCCACATATGTTGGGGATTTTGGAACTGTAAGCGCCAGGCAATCTCCCACCTGTTCGACTAAGCACAAAGGCTGGCTCTGATTTTGGTAACCACTTTGAGGGCATTGAGGGTTCTTTTCAGTAGCCGCACTTGAGTCAACCAAATCCATTAAGGGGTTACCCAAGACTAGTTTGGAAACCATATTATCTGATTTTCCAGATAACACCGAACCCATGGTGGTATCCATTAAAAGAGTGTCTCGCCTATCTGATCGAGTGGCATGGTTGCCGCGACCCCTTCTAGGTCCACCACAAAAAAAACCTGGCTGGAGTTGTAGTTGAGTTGTCCATCTATTAAATCTGGGCTGTGGATTCAAAAAGGATATAACTTGATCCTTAGCATGTTGTAGAGTCTTAAGATTGGGGGGATTAACCTTCCCGGGAAAGAGACATAGTCTCTTATATTCCATTAAAAGTACTTTGGCAGTAAGTTGCATCTGCACAGCAGGCGTAGGACGACCAACAATGCCCCCTAGAGGGAGCCAATCCCCAAACACAACCATAAAAACACTCCTCCCTAAGATCCTCCGAGATGGATAGGAAAATATCAGACCGATAGTCATATGGGAAAGCCTCCTTATGAGGACAGTTCCTACTCTCATAGCCAATCAACCCGCAGTAAAAACAATAATTAGGGAGTTTTGCATAGACAAACTCCACCCAAATTACATTGTTACCAGGGAGAAGTAAGCGCAACCCACATCGAAGTGGTCGATCTAGCCGAAGGCCGACTCGAATAGCTAGGGACTTAGTAATATCCCTAAGAGAAGTTGGTAGTCGGACATTCTTAAAGATCCCTAACTGTGAAGCTATTCGGATGGTAGCCTCCCTTGTATGTAGGTGTAAAGGGAGGTCATAGACATGGACCCAAAGGTCCACCCAATCAAAACACAGAGAGGGGGGGGGGATATCTTTATTCCATTTTTTTATTACAAAGAGTAGCTACTTAATCAGCCAAGGTCCCTCATCCAAGCCTATCCTGACTTCTTTTTGGTCTTCCAATTGAAGTATGAAAATGTTGCCCTCAATCTGTCGAACCATCAACTCCCGCTTCAAAGTCGATGCTGCCGTTAAAGCCTTTGATATTGTGATGGCCGAAACCCGTTTCTGATTGATGACTTTCCTCACTACAACTAGTTCCCAATTAACACCACTCATAGTAGCTAAATCTTCCACTACAATTTCTGACCCCATATCAGAGGAAACACTACTGAAATCTACCTCCGCATTACACAAGGCCTCCTCCATTAGGTGCCAGCCAATACCCCGAATACAACAAAACAAAAAATCCCTTTCAATTACAGGCACTACTTCCCTCCATATATGACGTTTACAAGAGAACAGAACACAATCCAATATTAACAAAGAAAACCAGCAGCATGTGCATCGAACTATTCGGTCCAGGAACTCTTTGGATCTGCCATAGGACAAAGAACTTGATCACCACTGACCATGAAAGAAAAGCAACTAACCAAGTAGAGACAAGTAGGTTACAATCAGTATTCACCCAAACAAGACAAAGCCAAGAAAACCTTTCAGGAAAAGCTCATATCGAAGCTTAGACTAGTAGAGATAAAGCACCAGCCACAGTGAAGACTAACACACACCGACATCTAAACTAGAAAAACTTGTAGAACAGGACAAGCTCTATCAGAACCAGATCGGGAGTTAAGCTAAACAGAACTAACACAAAAGCACAGAAAGGAGAAGACTGAGACAATAATATCATCAACCAGATACAAAACAAGAAGACCTCTAGAAGCAAACACCTTATCCGATTCAAAAAAACACATCAAATGCATAGTCGGTTCTGAAGCAAAACCCACAATGTAAAGCAACTACCCGAAAAAGCACATCTCAGCAAGAAGAATAGATGGACAAGTGGTAAGACTGAAACAAGAAGAAACCAACACAGATCTAAATGAACAAAGGAAAAGCAGATTTATTAATCGAATTGAAACCTGAAGAAACCATCCAGATCTAAAGAAGCTAAAAAACCAAATTTATTAAACGAAGAAAAATCTAAAGAAACACAAACCTAAAGAACTCAAGAAACCTAGGCTTATCACACGAAGAAACCTGAGCTAAACACAGTAAAGAAACGAGTCTAACAAATTAATAAAAGATCACAACACAATCAAGAAAGACCAGCAGCTACGAGTGAGCAGGCTAGCCAATCAAAATGAAAAGGAGAAACAAAAGAATCAGGAAAAAGAAAAATCATAGCCGATTAAAGAGGGGAGACTAGAGAAAATTAGAGAAACACACCAAATCTGCAAGCATTAACAGCGAGACAATATGAGCAGCTAAACAAAAGAAGCTACACAGATCTAAAAGAAAATAACAAAGAGCGAAGAGAGCAAGTTAAATCAGAACACGTCTCGGCAAGAAACTAAACAAAAGAAGCTACACAGATCTAAAAGGAAAGAACAAGAGCAGTTTATCAAACGAATAAACCAAAAGCAAGACACAGCAGAGAAATGCTTAGCAAACCGAAACTATGACACAAACAAAGGTAACTGCTAGGTCCTACAGAGACAGAGAAGAAACGCAGGAAAAACATGATTCAAAGTAGATTTAAGCGAAACTAATCGAGAAAATAGAGAGCACAGCAGGGACGAAAGAGAAGAAAACAGAAGTAGGCACACACCAAGAACTGAACTAAAGCCACCGACCTTCAGCAACGACAGATTCACAACAACAATGAAGCAAACCTCTACATAACGCTCCACAGAGGTGCTTCAAAGCGAGAGGGCGACGAAGAGCACAAGGAGAGACCTCCGAGACTAAAACGCCAAAGAAACCCCTCGCAGGAAGCCGCTCACAGAGACAAGAAATATTCCAAGATCCCAAAACGACTGGGAAAGACGGTCCTTATACTTATAAGCAGGGAAAGATCAAGAAAAGGGGAAGCCAGCTGACTCCCTCCAAGCTTCTTCAAGAAGCTAATGCAACTGTTCTCAAGAAAGCACTCTCTAGACAACGTGATATGTCAGAGGCTTTTTCGCAAGAGCCAAAACGAAAAAACCCTTCAAGTCTATATCCATGAAATGCTCCACGATGTACGAATCTAAAAGTAACCCTTTGACTTGTATTGTAAATGGCTGCAACAGAGTCGGGTTGGGCCCGACTTTTTAAAACCTGGCCCAACCCTGAGTCCCTTAACTGGGCTAGGCCCAGCCCGGCCTTAACTCAGGACCAGTATAATCTAACCTTGAACTGCCCTTAGGATCGGGCTGAGCTAATCCTGATTGGCTCTAACCATGGGGGGAAGGGAGTTACATGGGCAGGCCAGGCTAGGAAGAAGAAAGAAAGAAAGAAGAACAAAAAAAAGGATAACAAAAAAGAACGTGAAGAAGAAGACATGATTGGGTTGGGCCGGGCAAGAATTAGCCTGAGGCTTTAACTCTAACCCGACCCAGCCTTGATGGATTGACGGAGGGTTCAACCCTAATCCGCCCTCAGGGTCAGGGTATCTCAACCCAAGCCCTGTTCCTACTCAGGGTGAGTCAAGGCGAGCTCAAGTTGTCAGGGCTAAATTTGCACCGATAATTGTAATGTAGGTTTTTTTTTTTTTTTTTTGGGAGAGGGGTTACTAGTTGGTCACGTGGTTTTTGCTCCAGCATGCGAGCCAATGAATCTAACATGGACAAGGTTGTCTTTTCCAACTTTCTCTTTTGCCTGAAACTATACATGGAGGAAACCTATTCGGCTATTCCTTTTCTTTCTAGGAATATTCCCTAAGGATGCGACAGGTAGATAAAATGACATAAGGTTGTTCCATTGCAGTCAAGTGGTCACAAGTTCAAGTCTTTGAAAACAGTCGTACATTATGACCCTCCTTAAATCCAAATTGGTGGTCCAAAAGAGGGAATTTGCCGTTGATATTGGGATTAAAATCCTTTGCATTGCGGGGATCTAGCGGTGTACTATAGTGTGGTCCTGAGAGCTCAACAAGTCAAAGAAGTTTCATCCAATGATGCGAGCTCGATGCAAGGCAGTTTTTTTTTTCTCTTTTCTTTCTTTCTTCTCAAGCTCAGCACCATTGAAAGATGCATCTTCCACTTGTCGAGCTCTGAGGACCGCCGCATGCACCGCAAGATTTAGGCACTACAGAGGATTTTAGTTCCATGCGCAATACCGACTTGGCGGTACAAAAAAATTCAAGGAGGGCAAAATATGTTTCATCTTTTTTCGGTATGGTGACTGGTGATCGCTGAAGCTGAAACTGAAACGGATCCTAAAAGAAACGTTACACAATACTCCATCAGATTTGGATTGTTTCACTGTTCGGTCTCAAAACCACCGACAATTAGTACAGCCCCCAAAACTACCCACTTCTGTTTGAACTGTTCATGATCAAGAGTTTCAGCGTGAGCAAGTAGATCGGAATGTGAGGTTTTGGTTGAAGCTCTATTTACCTTCGAATGCATCCATGCTTACAAAAATGCCTTCTGAGCTGGGGGGGGGGGGGGGGGATGGGGTAAAGCTAGTCTTAGTGTCTGGCAGTCCAAATTAACGTGCCATAATCTTGGGTATTCGACGAGATGGATTAAACTAGATTCATGTCCAATATTTATGATTGCAGGTGGAATATGGAAGTAGATGCTTCGTGGAATCATGTTTACGGATCTGTAACATCAAAGAAAGTAAGCATCTGATACTTGCTCCAATTTTAAAATTTGATGATGCTAACTACCCAGTTTTTAAGTTTTATTGAAAGTTGGACCAGAGGCTCTCTTTACCTTTTCAATGCTGCAAGATTAAGAGTCCTCAAAGCCCTACAAAATGGGATATTTTTTCTTTTTTCTGACCTGTGAGAGTGCGAGTTGATGCAGTTCTAAGCAGTGATGCCATTTCCCTGCTTGCCAAAGCATAAAAATATGGGTTGCTGCCCTATCCCCTTTCCACATCTATATTATATGAGGTGGACACTATGAAAAGAGCTGAAGCATCTTTAGATTCATGGCCCACTAACCATTCCCTTCCACCTCAGGTTTATTAGGAAAATAAAAGCAAAAACCCCTGCTTTACATGTAAGCATACACGTGCATTGTCCTTAATTGAAGGCTTTCTATAATTGTCTTTTCTTTCTAAGCAAGGTTTTGACTTCACTGTTTGATTAGTGTAATCCTCCATAGTGATGCAATATTTAATGCTCGAATCAATATACCATCTAGTGTGGTATTTAATCCTTAGCTTTGGGTTCTTCTGTGGTTTTCATTTTGTAAATATTACTTCTGAACAATACTATCACTAAGCAATGTTGCTTGCAAAAATACTGAAAGCCCATGGCTGCTGCATCAGAGAGACGGCATAAAATATGAATGAAAATATATGATGTTTTGTCAGAAGATTTAAAAGTACAACTTCAATCTAACAAACCATTCTAAATCCTATTGATTGAAGATTAAATCTTTATAGTTTACAATTTCAATGCTCAGTAAATTTAGCAAGCCAAGATCACTGAGACTTGTATCTATGACCTCAGATATGGCTTGTCTGCATGGAGTGAGGACCATTTTCCTCTGTTTCTATAGATCATATCATATTGTATCGAGATGGATAATGTTGACTCAATGGCAAACAATCAAGGTGTCTTTGACAGTTAGCAATGCTGAAAGTACTGAAAGCTTTAGACCTAATTGCATATGGGGTTTGAATCTATTGGGACCTCTTCTATGGGTCTTCAATTGTAACATCTACGAAAACTGGTTACTTTTGACCAAGAAATAACAAGAATATCAAATGAGTAATTATGTCATTCTAATGGAAACTTAAAAGTAGTAACAATGGTGGAAAGACAATCTTTCTGTGCCACCAAGATCCTATAATTTATTCATATTCAATGAATCAATCCTATGGAGACAAGATTTTGAACAGAATCCCATTTGTATGTATGGTCATACAAAAATTGCACACACACCTCCAAAATCATAGATTGATTCATATAAGAATTACTTTCCAAACTATCTACTTTATTTTATTGTTTTTAAGTTTTTTGTGCATCTACAGTACCTTTTCCTTTTTCTTTCTTTATCCATTTGTCTTTATTGTTGTTGATGAACCATAGATGACTTGGCAACAGAATCTTGTGATTCACCACCCAACTCTGTTCCTTTATATATACTACCAAAATGCAAGTTTTGCTCCACCATTGAAAGCCATTCATCTTCTTCTCTGGCCTTGGAGAACATTTGGGTTTTGTAGTCTTAGATAAGATAAACAGGGCTTTTCAAATAGGAAGCGTTAGCAGATTTAATCTGTGTTCATCCAATATGAAGAACCAATTTCCAGATCATGTCATCGGAATTCCAGTTAGCTCAGTATCTTATACAGTTGAAAAATCAGCAGAGGAACCTACTTCTGTATCAGAAACTGCTAGCCCATATTTTATTTCCACTCCTTCAAAGGAATCACTCAGATCCAAACAATGTAATCTCTCTCTCTCCCGGGGGGCCTCTCTATTATGTATTGCATTTATTCAACAGCTAATTTGCTAAACTATTAGCTATAACAAAAGAATTTAAATCTCTAAGCTATGTATTAATGGTTTAGCTTTGGCAATGCAGATAGAGTCGGCACACTGATAAAATGGGTCAACAAGCTGGGAAAAAAAGCTGGCAGTTTCACACATGGAGCTCGTGAGCATGGTAACCATCTTCTTGTTAGTGTTGTATATCTATTTCTTTTCCTTTTTTTTTTTTTTGTCTGTGTGGTTGCTATGATAAAAGCACTTCTCTGTATGAGAACTGAGGAGTCTTTCTTCTGAGTACCTAGTTTTTTACTAAAAAAAATGAACATGTTTTCTGAAATTTCAATCTATTTCTTCTCTAAACTAGTATTTCCAATTGGCATTGGTTAGAAAAAGGAACAGTATTTGAATATTGTTCCAAATTGTTGGATGTTACAGTTAGATTGGGGCCCAAGGTATCTGCAACTGTGAAGGGGAAGTTGAGGTTGGGTGCCAGAATTCTTCAAGAAGGTGGTGTTGAGAAGTTATTCAAGCAGATCTTCAGTGTTAGAGAAGGAGAGAAGCTATTGAATGCTTTCCAATGCTATTTGTCAACAACAGCTGGTCCTATAGCAGGGGTCCTCTTTATCTCCACTGAAAATGTTGCCTTCTGCAGCGAGAGATCTCTTACATTCACTCTGCCAACACAAGAGTTGATTAGAACACCTTACAAGGTAAATTCAGAATAGAAATTCCAGAACTTAAATGTTCTGTGAAAACATCTTTCTCCCCACGCATCCGCCCATATTTTTTTCTTCAGATGATCCTACTAAATATTCACTCAACATTTTTGTTATAATATCAGCAGTTAGAAAACCAGATTAGGGAAAATAGAAGAGAAGAGAGAAGAAGAAGAGAGAGGAAAAGAGGAAGAGAGCAAGTTGTGGAAGAGGAGACCTGCGTGAGAGAATGGAAAATGATCTCACTCAGGTTATTCAATACTTATTTATAAAAACAGAAATAACTTGGACAGAATTGCCCTTACATATGCTGAAATATAAAAACAGAAATAAATAAAGACACAAAGACTTATTTGCCCCCATATAACTATCGACTTTAACAATTTTCTTATTATCTTATACAGGTCATGGTACCATTAAAGAAGATAAAGGGAGCCAACCAAAGTGAAAATGCGAACAATCCAAACCAGAAGTACATACAAGTAGTTACTGTGGATAAATTTGAGTTCTGGTTTATGGGTTTTCTAAATTATCAGAAAGCTTTCAAATATATTCAACAGGCCATCTCTCAATCTTAAGTGAGTCAGTTCTCTGTCATTATAACAAGAGAATTGGCTTTTCTTCCCAGGAATTCAGCAAAGGTTAAAGCATCATGTATGTATTTCTTGATGCTGGTAATGGGTGACAACCTTCAAGGGTGTGGAGAAGTTATCTTAAAGGGTCTCCAAGGCAATGGTGATTCTCTGTGCAAGTCTGGACTGATCTTTCAGTGCCACATCACGAAATATTTTGTGGAGAATTCAATGAGAACTCCTGAAACTCAAGTGCTCTGAACATAAGATTTGGTATGCTAAGGAAAGGAGGAATTGATCAGCTCTCTGCCCTCAAGAGAAGAAGTTCAAGCTATATAAAGCACGCCTAAGAGAGATGGAAGCTTAGAAGATTAACTTATCTAGACCTCATGATCCGATATTTTAGAAGAGGAGGCCATCTGAAAGCTCCTCTCAATGCATGGTGCAAGTTCTTACTCTGGATCTGGCATATCTTTAAGGTTCAGAATGAACTAATCTCAAAATCCAAATCCAAAACCACATCATAGCATTTGTAACTTGTAAGGCATGAAGATTTCAAAGAGTTTTCATTTCCCAACCAGAGAAACATAATGAGGCTCCCAATCAGTGCAGAAGAGAATGGAGATCCAGTTCCAAATAACACATGTATTCTCCATACAAATGATGGTTATTGGCTGCAATGGTAAGAGGTCAGCTATGTTTCAGGGAGATTTGGGCCAACAGAGAGGCTTGCTGAGATGGAATTGCCATACAAATTTAAATAGTAAAAAAGGCCAAGAATCATTTTATTGAAGTTGTCAAGTCCCTGTATATGGTGTCTGGAATCACCTCTCACTTTTGCTTCTCTTCTTGTAAATGCTAAATTCACTCACATGAATTCATGTGCAGACTTCTTGTTTATGTTAATGAAACATATGTATATACAAAGCACAAAAAGTCTTGTGGATCTTTGGATGTAAGAAAATACCTTTGAGTAAAGTGTGTACCTTAATCTACTATTTGATTTTGATGATACGGTTCACCGGGAATGTTCTCTAATCTATAAACCAAAGGCAAATTCGGCAACAAAATTCAGTTTTTATTCTTGAAACATATTTATTGAACCGTGGAGTGGAGAACTAATTGTAGAAGAAATTGAGACCTAATTTTTGTTTTCTTTTTGCCTTTTGAAATCCTTGAAGGAAAACTAATATATCTTAGAAGAGAAGTAATGATGCAATTTTATGGTAAGTAAGGCTCCTTTCCTTTTGTTTTAACAGAAAATATTTTATAGGAATTGTCTTAAAAAGAAAAGAAAACACTGTAGGAATGAAAATAAATAGAATCAAGGTTAAGTTTTTAATGAAAGAACAAAAAATTTATAGAGTAAAGTAGAAGTCATGAGAAGTGTGGTGAATAATCTCACATCAACTAACATACTTTGAATTGAACCAAAGGTTTTCAAGCTCGGAGTCAAACTGTCATTTCAGAGTTGCCTCTGTCTGATTCAGAATGAATCTGACCAAGCTCTTAAGGATTAGTCACAAACAATCCTGAAGTAACCAATCCAATCCGGCCAATCTGATCAAGAATTTTAAAACCATGGTTGAAGCCCTATTTACCTTCGAATGCATCCATGCTTTCAAACATGCCTTCTGAGCTGGGGTAAAGCAAGTCTTACTGTCTTACAGTCCACAGTAACGTGCCATAACCTTGGGTATTCGACGAGATGGTTTAAACATGATTCATGTCCAAAATTTATGATTGCAGGTGGAAATATGGAAGTACCCAAGTAGGTGCTCTGTGGAAACCATGTTTACTACCTGTAAAATCAAAGAAAGTCAGCATCTGGTACGCACACCAATTTTATACCTTTAAATTTGATGATACTAACTACCCAGTTTTATTGAAAGTTGGACCAGAGGTTCTCTTTAGTCTTTACCCCTTCAATGTGAGATTAAGAGTTCTCAAATCCCCGTAAAATGGGATATTTATTCTTTTTCCTGGCCTATGAGAATACGAGCTGATGCAGTTCTGATGCAGTGATGCCATTTCTCTGCTTGCCAAAGTATAAAATATGAGTTGCTGCCCTATCCTCTTTCCACATCTGTATTATATGAGGTGGACACTATGAAAAGAGCTGAAGCATCTTTAGGTTCCTGGCCTTCTAACTGCTGCTCCCTTCCACCTCAGGTTGAGTAAGAAAAAAAAAAGCCAAAAGCCCTGCTTTACGTATAAACATACATGTGCATTGTCCTTAATAGGAGGCTTTCTATAATTGTCTTTTCTTTCTAAGCATGTTTTGTTTATTAGTGTAATCTTCCAAAGTGATGTAATAATTATTGCTTATTTTTGTCAAATTAGTATACTATCTAGTGTGGTATTTGATATTAGTTTTGGGTTCTGTGATTTAGATTTTGTAATATTACTTCTAAGCAATAGTATCACTAAGCGATGTTGCTTGCACAAATGAAGAAATCCTATGGCTGCATCAGTGAGACAAATAGCATAAATTTGAAAATGAAAATATATGATATTTTGTAGGAAGATTGAAAAGCACAATTGCATTCTAACAAACCATTCTAAATCCTAACAATTGAAGATTAAATCTTTATAGTTTACAAGCTTGTTGTATTGGAAGATTACAGTTGCAATGCTCAGTAAATTTAGTAACCCAATATCACTGAGACTAGTATTGATGACCACATATAATGGTTGTCTGCATGGAGTGAGGACCATTTTCCTCTGTTTCTATTCATCATCATTTAGTACCGAGATGGATATGCTGACTTATGTGTCAAGCAATCAAGGACCTCTTCTTTGGGTCTTCAATTGTAACTTGTACAAAAACTGGTTACTTTTGACCAACAAATAACAAGAATATCAAATGTGTAATTATGTCATTCTCCTGAAAACTTAAAAGTAGTAACAATGGTGGAAAGAAAATCTTTCTGTGCCATCATACAAGATTCACATAAGCATTTCCTGCTAACAATTGTTATTTTTATTTTATTTTATATCTACAGCCCAGGACCCAGGTTATGATTTCATTTGATTGAGTCCTCAAATGCTTTAACAATTGTTATTTTTATTTATATAAATAACTTTAATGGCCATATCTACCTTTCTTCCCTCACCGCCCCTCCCCACTTCCACTTTTCAACATGGAGAATCACAAGTAAGATTGGACCTTTCAAGCTCTTTGAAAGGCCACCACCAGCAGAGATTTCTATAGGACCTCTTTATTTTTCTTTCTTTATCCATATCTGTCTTTATTGCTGTTGATGAGCCATAGATAACTAGGCAACAGAATGTCGTGATTCATTCACCACTCAACTCTGTTCCTTCAAATATGCTACAAAACTTCAAGTTTTGCTCCAAGAGTGAAAGCCATTCATCTTGTTCTCTGGCCGTGGAGAACATTTGGTTCTTGTAGTCTTAGATAAGAGAAACGGGGATTTTCAAATACGAAGCGTGAGTAGATTGAATCTGTGATCATTCAATATGAAGAACCAATTTATAGATCATGTCATTGGAATTCCAGTTAGCTCAGTATCTTATACATTTGAAAAAACAGCAGAGAATTCTACTATTGTATCAGAAACTGCTAGCCCATATTTTATCTCCACTCCTTCAAAGGAGTCTCCCAGATCTAATCAATGTAAACTCTCTCTCTATTATCCATTGCATATAATTATTAGCTATAACAAAGAATTTAAATCTTTCTGCTATGGTGATTAATGGTTTAGCTTTGAAAATGCAGATAGAGTCGACACACTGATAGAATGGATCAACAAGCTAGGAAAAAAAGCTGACAGTTTCACACATGGAGTTCGTGAGCATGGTAAACACCTTCTTGTTAGGATTGAATTATATATTTCTTGTTCCCATTTTCTTTTAATTTTGTTTTTGGTTGCTATGATAAAAACTCTTCTCTGTATGAGAACTGAGGAGTCTTTCTTCTGAGTATCTAGTTTTTTACTAAAAATATGCGAACTTGTTTTCGGAAATTTCAATACTTTTCTTCTCTAAACTAGTATTAAACACCAATTTCTATGGTTAGAATAATGAACAGTATTTAATGTTGTTCCAAATTGTTGGTTGTTACAGTTAAATTGGGGCCCAAGGTATCTGCAACTGTGAAGGGGAAGTTGAGGTTGGGTGTCAGAATTCTTCGAGAAGGTGGTGTTGAGAAGTTATTTAATCAGATCTTCAGTGTTGGAGAAGGAGAGAAGCTATTGAATGCTTCCCAATGTTATTTGTCAACAACAGCTGGTCCTATTGCAGGGCTCCTCTTTATCTCCACTGAAAATATTGCATTCTGCAGTGAGAGATCTCTTACATTCACTCTGCCAACACAAGAGTTGATTAAAACACCTTACAAGGTAAATTCAGGGTAGAAATTCCCAACTTAAATGTTCTTTGAAAACATCTTTCTCCCCACCCCTCCGCCATTTTTTTCTTCAGATGATCCTATTAAATATTCACTCAACACGTTCTTATTATCTTATACTGGTCATGATTCCATTAAAGAAGATAAAGGGAGCCAACCAAAGTGAAAATGTGAACAATCCCCACCAGAAGTACATACAAGTAGTTACTGTGGATAAATTTGAGTTCTGGTTTATGGGTTTTCTAAATTATCAGAAAGCTTTCAAGTATATTCAACAGGCCATCTCTCAATCTTAATTGACTCAGTTCTCTGTCATTATAACAAGAGAATTGATTTTTCCTCTCAGGACTTCAGCAAAGGTTAAAGCATCATGTATGTATTTCTTGATGCTGGTAATGGGTGACAACCTTCAGGGGTGTGATGAAGTTATCTTAAGGGGTCTCCAAGGCAATGGTGATTCTTTGTGCAAGTCTGGACTGATCTTTCAGTGCCACATCACGAAATTTTCTAAGGAAAATTCGATGAGAACTCCTGAAATTCAAGTGCGCTGAATATAAGATTTGATATGCTAAAGAAAGGTTGAGGAATTGATCAGCTCTCTGTCCTCAAGAGAAGAAGTTCAAGCTATATAAAGCACGCCCAAGAGAGATGGAAGCTTAGAAGATAAACTTATCTAGACCTCATGATCTGATCTTTTAGAGGAGGCGGCCATCTGAAAGCTCCTCTCAATGCATGGTGCAAGTTCTTACTCTGGATCTGGCATATCTTTAAGGTTCACAATGAAGTTAGTCCCAAAGTCCAGAATCCAAAACCACATCATAGCATTTGTAAGGCATGAAGATTTCAAAGAGTTTTCAATTCCCAACCAGAGAAACATCATGTGGCTCTCAACACAAATAACACATGTATTCTCTACACAAATGATGGTTATTGGCTGCAATGGTATGAGATCAGCTATGTTTCAGGGAGGTTTGGGCCAACACAGAGGCTTGCTGAGATGGAATTGTCATACAAATTTAAATGGTAAAAAAGGCCAAGTTGAGTTTGATGATTAGTACTGATCAAGAATCCATTTTATTGAAGTTGTCAAGTCCATGTATATGGTGACAGGAATCACCTCTCATTTTTGCTTCTCTAATGCTAAATTTACTGACATGAATTCATGTGCAGACTTCATGTTTATGTTAATGAAACTTATGTCTATACAAAGCACAAAAAGTCTTGTGTATCTTTGGATGGAAGAAAATACCTTTAAGTAATGTGTGTACCATAATCTACTATTTGATTTCGATGATACAGTTCACCGGGAATGTGTTCTAATCTATTAAACAAAGGCAAATTCAGCAACAAAATTCATTTTTATCTGGAAACACATTTATCAAACTGTTACGAGCCTTGGCGCATCAGTTAAGTTGTGCTATTGTAACCTGTTGTTTGCGGGTTCAAAACTTGGAAATAGCCTCTCTTGCGAAGCAAGGGGTAAGGCTATGTACATTTGACCCTCCCATACCCTGCAATAGCATGAGCCTCGTGCATTGGGATGCTTTTTATTTAAACATATTTATCAAACTGTGGAGTAGATAACTGACTGTAGAAGAAATACTGACCTAATTTGTGTTTCTTTTTCCCCTTTGAAATCCTCGAAGAAGAGAAGTAATGATGCAATTAATTTTATGGTAAGTTAGGCTCCTTTTGTTTCCACAGAAAATATTTTATTGGAATTGTCTTAAAAGGAAAAGAAAATGCAATAGGAATAAAAATAAATAGAATAAAGGTTAAATTTTTTAATGAAAGAACAAAAAATCTATAGATTAAAGTAGAGGTCATAAGAAGTGTTGTTTATGTGTGTGTCTTGAATTCTTGTACCCGTTTCAAAGTTTTTCTATCTCCGATATTTTTTTCTGGGGAAAGTTCTTGAAAGATCTCCATCTTATTTTAATTTCATTACATAGTAAATCATCTTCAGCTTCCCCTGTGGATGTAGCACATCTAATTGGTGTGTGAACCACATCAAATGTCTGTCTCATCCTTACTAAAATTTGTTTTGTTTCTTCATGTTTCTTGGTGTTAGAGTTAACATGGGTGGTGAATAATCTCACATCAACTAAACTACCTTGAATGACTTCATATACCAAGTCGGGAAAACCACCTAATAGCTTAAGCTTTTAAGTTGAACATTTTAATATTGTATCAGAGCCACCAGGCCCACTATATTAATGACATCCATATCCGACCCAATTCGACTCCTCTACTTCCACCTGCCCCTATTGTCGTGTGCGTACCACACACAAGCAAGACTGAATGTACCGCCTTACCCCTGCCCGAGCGCCTTGGCCGAGCGGGGGTAAGGCGGTACTTTCCACCACACTTGTATGTGGGGGCGCACGACAGTACCGGGCAGACGGAAGTAGAGGAGTCGGATCCTATCCGACAACCCAAAAAAAGGGTGACACATTAGGGACAATGTCTAGAATAATTTTAAGTTGACTAATCTAAGATCTAAGATGAATTTATATACCTGTTGGGCCTCTCTACTTAATAGAATCATTACAAGAAATAAGGGCTTTAGCGGCTGTAATTTACTGTTAACGTCAATTATTTTACCGCCATTAAAAGTGATTTGGTTCTTTGAAAAAAAAAAACCCAACGCCACCCCCACCTTTTGCAGCCCCCGCCCTCAGCCCCACCACCTCCACAAGCCCTCTCCCTCACCACCTCCTCTTCCCCCGGTCTCACTCGTATCCCTGCCTCACTTATGCGTTATGCCCTCTCTCCTTTACCCACCCCACACCGTGTGCACGTTGCAATCCACCCTCCCTCACCCCTTTTTGTACCCCCTCCTTCCCAAACGTATTGGTTATCTTCTTCAACGATTCTGATTCAGTTGGAACTTTTGGTTTCTCAGAGGCAGAGCTTTGGTTTACTACCAACGATAAAGCTTGGGGCTTTCGAAGAAGTACAACTTGTGGTTGCTGCGGTTTGGTTTTCTGGAAATATTCCAAGATAGTCTTTAACCACTTGGGGATGCAGTGTGGATGCCATGCCAACTAAGGACCAGCTCTTATTAGACGACAAGTTGGGGTAAATCTCAGTTGTGTTTTTTGTTGGGTTGGTTTAGAGAGTCGGAACAATCTTTTCTTTGATTGTTCTTTTACTTAAAAATTATGGGGGGATATTCTTTCTTCTTATTCCCAAAGCACAAAACAAGTTCAAAATATGAAAGATGAAGCTGTTTGGATTAGATACAAGTTTAATGGAGATGATCCCATTCAAATAATTGGTAAGTTGGCTTTTTGTTCTACTATTCAACATGTATGGCAAGAGAGGAATTTTAGATTATTCCATAATAATACTAAAACAAGACCTCAAGTTGTTGCTGCAATTAACATTTTGGGATTGGTGTGTAGTTTGTGTGATTATATTTTCATAAAAAAAAAGTTGTTGCTGCAATTAACGAAGATGTGTTTTTCTAGGTGTACCTCCATTTCTCTTACTGAGACTTACTCCCCTAGAAATCAGTTTCTTGTTGATAACTGGGGAATTAATGTGCATTGGATTTCTACTGTTCGGAAGGCATGTTCATGGTTTCAATCTCTTCAGGTTATGTTTGCTTTGCATTGTGATGATTTTCTATCCTAAGAAAAGGCAACTTATGGTGGGCTAATTCGTGATGCTATGGGTACTCTCATTATTGCTTTTGCATGTGTGCGTGTAAATAGATCAGTCCTTTTTATAGAGTTGTATGCTATCTTCCGATGTATCACTTTATGTATTAAAAAGGTTTCTATGAAGTGTCCATTCGATCAGATTTCAAATTGGTTGTGGGCATGGTAAATGGAACGATTAAATGTCCTTGGCCATTATAGTGGTTAAAGAGTAAAATCCACCATTTGAGTGCCTCTCTTTATTCGGTGAAATATAAGCATGTGTAGAGGGAGGTGAATCAACCAACAGAGGATGATGTGGAGACTTTTCGACTTCCCAAATGAATTTTGTAAATTGATCAAAGGGGATGTAAATTTTTGTATCTATTATCGATTGTAATTTTCTTATTTTTGACACTTTTATTGATGCGGAACCTGTCCCGTTTTTGTTAGGGGCCTCAGATTTCCCTTTTTAAGTCGGTTTTGGAGGGTGTTTTAAGTGGCTGCCTGTTTTTTTTGTATATTTAATTTTCGGTAAAAGTTTGCAGTGCGATTTCACCATTATTTTACGTAAATTACTTTTTGTGGCCATAAAAAGGTCACAGCACTTGAGCATTGCCATTATAAAACAATGATGGCAGTGCTCCATCAATCTCAGTCATTGATTTTCTGACATAAAATCTGAGACGTTCAATTTTTTAAAGCACAAACAAAATGGTGACCTATTCTTTACCCACATCGCCGGTTAGTAGATTCATCTTCTTTTCTAAACACCATCCCCTAAATTTCTTGCCCTTCCTCTTCTTCATCAATCTCAAAACCTTAATGGCATTTCAGTCCAGCCGAGAGTGAGACATCTTGCAGCAGCCATTTTGTGGAGAAAATAGGAGGAGAGATTCATCTTGCAGCAGCGATCAAAACGAACCAGAGGGATAAAATGCAGCGCCAATCTTCAGATCTTCAAAGGTTTCGATCAATAATGGCAGATATTGAAGAGTTCTAGAAAAAAGCTTGAGAACAGAAAATAACTGTGTACTACACAGGGAGCTGTTTTACAAAAATTGCACCTAGAAAGTACCTCAAACTTTGACCCTAATATTGAACCAGTTTTTGGTCAAATCACCACCAATTCTTACATCAGTGGATAGTAAATTTCGAGACCTTTCCAACAAAACCTGGATCTCAAAAATCAGACCATCAGATGTCCCAGAATTGGGATCGGAAAATCAACGTGTAGAATCTCTATTTTGGTCAACCAGAGCCTATCACATGGCATTTTCTAAGGTACCTCAAAAGGTGTTGCTGCAGTACATTTCATGTGGTACCATAGGCCACATGGAGATAGACCCCTCCCCTCCTCTTTTTGGATCCGAATCCTCTCAAACAACTTGAATGCATATTTCAATACTTGGGAATGCGTGTCCATATCCTCCTTGCAGTTGAATGGACTCTTGCAAAGGGCTTAGAATTGGACTTGGAGAGGATATTTTTCCCCTCATTTTATGGATCAGTTTTTGGAGAACTGAAATATTCTCTCTATCTCTTTACCAAAAAAGGAAAAAATCTGTATATATATTCGCTCTATCATTTGACTTTGTCTCCTTCTGCCCTACCGAAGTACTGTGGAAATACGTAGAAAAGGCTCCCCAAGACTAAGAAATGCGTGCTTGAAGGTTCTGTAACAGTCGAAAAACTGCCAAATCGGGCCTTGCACATCTGGGTTTGGGACTTTCTTGAGCAAGCGAGAAGCAGAAGGGTAGGTTTTTTTGTTTTTTGTTTCATTTTGAGTGGTTTTATTCCATTTTCACTGTAAATATATGGCATCCTTATCCAACCGCAAGATAGGTCAGTCTGGTAGCTTGGGCTGGGTCCATGCTTTTCCTTGGAGGCATTGATACGTTCAAACCTTTTTAGCACCTTAGGATGGTTGTGTTGGGCGTCAAACATCTCGGCCATTTGATTCGGGTCTGCATCAATTTCTTCTTTTTCCTAGCCTGTGCGAGTACGAGCTGATGCAATTCTGATGCAGTGATGCCATTTCCCCTGCTTTCCAAAGCATAAAATATGGGTTGCTGCCCTATCCCCTTTCCACATCCATATTATATGAGGTGGCCACTATGAAAAGAGCTGAAGCATCTTTAGGTTCCTGGCCTACTAACCACTCCCTTCCACCTCAGGTTGAGTAGGAAAAAAAAGAGGCAAAATCCCTGCTTTACATATAAGCATACATGTGCATTTTCCTTAATAGAAAGCTTTCTATTCCTAAGCAGGTTTTGACATCACTGTTTGATTAATGTAATCTGGCCATAGTGATGTAATATTTAATGCTTATTTTTGTCAAATTAGTATTCTATCTAGTGTGGTATTTGATCATTAGTTTAGGGTTCTTCTGTGATCTTTATTTTGTAAATATTACTTCTAAGCAATTCTATCACTAAGCCATGTTGCTAGCACAAATAAGGAAAGCCCATGTCTGCATCAGAGATTGAAGATTAAATCTTTGTAGTTTACAATTGCAATGGTCAGTAAATTTAGAAACCTAATATCACTGAGACTTGTATGATCATTTTCCTCTGTTTCTACTGATCATCATATAGTACTGAGATGGATAATGCTGACTAAGTTGCAAGCAATCAAGGTGTCTTTGAAAGTTAACAATGTTGAACCAACTGAAAGCTTTAGACCTTATTGAATGTGAGGTTTGAATATATTGGGACCTCTTCTATGGGTCTTTAATTATACTTTTGACCAAGAAATAACAAGAATATCAAATATGTAATTATGTCATTCTCCTGGAAACTTAAAAGTAGTAACAATGTTGGAAAGACAATCTTTCTGTGCCATCAAAGATCCCATGTGCTATGGGTAAATTGTCATACAAGATTCACATTAGCATTACCTGCTAACAATTGTTATTTTTATTATTTTGGTATCTACAGCTCAGGACCCAGGTTATGATTTCGTTTTATTGAGTCCTCTAATGCTTTAACAATGGTTACTTTTATTTATATGAATAACCTAAATGGTCAAATCTACCTTTTCTTCCTCACTGGGCCTCCTCACTTTTCAACATGGAGAAAATCACAAGCAAGATTGGACCTTACCAAGCTCTTTGAAAGGCCAAGAGACAATTCTACAGGGCCACTTTATTTTTCTTTCTTTATCCATCTCTCTCTTTATTGCTGTTGATGAGCCATAGATGACTTGGCAAAAGAATGTTGTCATTCACTCACCACCCAACTCTGTTCCTTTAAATATACTACCAAACTGCAAGGTTTGCTCCACCAGTGAAAGCCATTCATCTCCTTCTCTGGCCGTGAAGAACATTTGGGTCTTGTAGTCTCAGATAAGAGAAACAGAGCTATTCAATAAAAAGTGTTAGCAGATTGGATCTGTGTTCATTCAATATGAAGAACCAATTTCCAGATCATGTCATTGGAATTCCAGTTAGCTCAGTATCTTATACAGTTGCAAAATCAGCAGAGAATTCTACTACTGTATCAGAAACTTCTAGCCCATATTTTATTTCCACTCCCTCAAAGGAGTCTCCCAGATCCAAACAAAGTAATCTCTCTCTCCCCGGGATCTCTCTATTATGTGCTGCAAATATTCTACAGCTAATTTTCTAACTATTAGCTATAACAAAAGAATTAAAACCTTTAAGCTACGCATTAATGGTTTAGCTTTGTCAATGCAGATAGAGTTAACACACTGATAGAATGGATCAACAAGCTGGGAAAAAAAGCTGAAAGTTTCACACATGGAGTACATGAACATGGTAACTATCTTCTTGTTAGAGTTGAATTATCCATTTCTTGTTCCCATTTTCTTTCTCTTGTTTTTGGGTTGCTTTGATAAAAACTGTTCTCTTTATGAGAGCTGAGGAGTCGTTCTTCTGAGCATCTAGTTTTTTACTAAAAATACGAGAACATGTTTTCTGAAATTTCAATCTTTTTCTTCTCTAAACTAGTATTTCTAATTGCCATTGGTAAGAATAATGAGCAGTATTTAATGTTGTTGCAAATTGTTGGGTGTAACAGTTAGATTGGGGCCCAAGGTATCTGCAACTATGAAGGGGAAGTTGAGGTTGGGTGCCAGAATTCTTCAAGAAGGTGGTGTTGAGAAGTTATTCAAGCAGATCTTCAATGCTAGAGAAGGAGAGAAGTTATTGAATGCTTCCCAATGTTATTTGTCAACATCAGCTGGTCCTATTGCAGGTCTCCTCTTTATCTCAGATGAAAATGTTGCCTTCTGCAGTGAGAGATCTCTTACATTCACTCTGCCAACAAAAGATGTTATTAGAACACCATACAAGGTAAATTCAGGATAGAAATTCGCAACTTAAATGTTCTTTGAAAACATCTCTTACTCCCTCCGCCCGCTCTTTCTTCAGATGATCCTAGTGAATATTCACTGAACAGATTCACTTTATCGTATACAGGTCATGATTCCATTAAAGAAGATAAAGGGAGCCAACCAACGTGAAAATGTGAACAATCCAAACCAGAAGTACATACAAGTAGTTACTGTGGATAAATTTGAGTTCTGGTTTATGGGTTTTCTAAATTATCAGAAAGCTTTCAAGTATATTCAACAGGCCATCTCTCAATCTTAAGTGAGTCAGTTCTCTGTCCTTATAACAGGAAAATTGACTTTTCTCCCCAGGAATTCAGAAAAGGTTAAAGCATCATGTATATATTTCTTGATGCTGGTAAGGGGTGACAACCGTCAGGGGTGCGGAGAAGTTATCTTAAAGGGCTTCGCATGCAATGGTGATTCTCTGTGCAAGTTTTGGCTGATCTTTCCATGCCACATCATGAAATTTTTGTCGTGAATTCGATGAGACCTCCTGAAACTCAAGTGCCCCAAGTATAAAAACTAAGAGGCTAAAGAAGGGAGGTGAAATTGATCAGCTCTCCATCCTCACGAGAAGAAGTTTGAGCAATATAAAGCACGCCAATGAGAGATGGAAACACAGAAGAAACACAGAAGATAAACTTATCTAGACCTCATGATCCGATATGTGAGAGGAGAAGGTCATATGAAAGCTACTCTCAATGCATGGTGCAATTGCTTACTCTGGCTCTGGCATATCTTGAAGGTTCACAATGAAGCTAGTCTCAAAGTCCAGAATCCAAACCCACATCATAGCATCTGTAAGGCATGATGATTTCAGAGAATTCTCAACCAGTGCAATAGAGAAGATCTAGTTACAAGTAACAGGTGGATTCTCCACACAAATGATGGTTATTGGCTGCAAAGGTAAGAGATCAGCTCTGTTCCAGGGAGATTTGGGCCAACACAAAGGCTTGCTGAGATGGAATTGTTATACGAATTTAAATAGTAAAGAAGGCCAAGTTGAGTTCGGCAATTTAACCCTGATCAAAGCCTTGATTGAAGAAGCATCAAGAATCCATTCTATTGAAGTTGTCAAGTCCCTGTATATGGTGTCTGGAACCGCTACCTCTCATTTTTGCTTATCTTCTTGTAAATGTTTACTTGCATGAATTCATGTATAGACTTCATGTTTATGTAAATGAAACTTGTGTCTATACAAAACAGAGAAAGTTTTGAATCTTTGTATTAAGAAAATACCTTTGACTAAAGTGTGCCTTAATCTAGTATTTAATTTTGATGATATAGCTCATCAGGATGCTCTAATCTGTTAACCAAAAGGAAAATTGGGCACAAAATTATTTTTTATTCTTGAAACACCTTTACCAAATCATTGGAGTAGAGAGCTCTTTCTAGAAGAAATAGAGACCTAATTTCTGTTTCTTTTTTCCCTTTGAAATCATTGAAGAGTAACTAATCTATCTTATAAGCGAAAGAATGCAGAAATTGTTGAATATTGATGGCCACTGAGAGGCATAGGGGGGGGGGGGGAGTGAATCAGAGGACTTTAAAAAATCTTTCCCTCCATAGTTCCACTCCCAGTTCAACTGTTTAGATCACCTCACTCAACACTGACACATATACAGTCCTCTCAGATACACAGACACTCAAGCACAGTCTAGTAACTCTGACTCAGGCACACACACACAACAACAGTTACAGGCTACTGCTGGAAATCCCTCATTGCTGCTTGGAGATGGCTAACACTATCATTGTGTAACTGTCACTAAAGCACGCAACCTCAGACTCTGCTGGAGGCCTCACTGATGGCATACGTACACACACAAATTGTGTGATACACATTTCCTCTCAATCACAGACAGTCATACGATTCCTGTGGCAAGTCTACCCGGTGTGCACATCCATCTTGCAGACAAGCCTCCAACATACAACATACAATGATTACATCCACAATACAAATATACATGCTTCAGCAGATTGCCCACATGCATGGGGTCACACTGAACTCATCATCTATTCATCATTATTTTCTCAGCATAGAACTGAGAGGCCGCACCCACGGCAGATTTCTTGGCATCAAACCAAGAGGTTATACCCATGGCTTATTTAGGTAGACAATACTACTAGTGTCCAACACCCACTGAACACACCAACATATAATCAAGTTTGGGTGTATATGAATGTCCTACAATGAATCTACATCTAGCATAGGTCTCAACATGCATCCCTACTGCTAGCATATACAACGGATACAAAATGCAAAATCTAATGCCAAGTGATAGAAAATTTTACAACCATTCAGTGTCTCTGATCTTTGATGCCTAGAGATGAAATTGGATCACCAACTGCACACTGGAATCTTTAACTTCTCCCAATTTGATAGAGAACTGGAATCTTCAAGTGTGCATTGTACCTAAGATCCCTTGGTGGTCCCTGTTGGAGTTTTTCAACATAATGATGTTGGGAATAGTCCCACATCGAAAATGTAAAAGTGAATACTTGGGTTTATTTAATTAAACTCTATCTATTGTTTAAGTTAATAAACAAGGTGAATGCTACGGTGTATGTGCAAGGACTTTTGTCCAAGCGCGGCTTGGGCAGTGGGCTGTAGAGGCGTTAGTGGCGCACGCACTTAGCACTTTGCACCGCTTCGAGCAAGATCTGATCTGGACCATTCTTTTTTATCTAGTGGTCCGATTTGAATATCGATAAGATCAACGTATATAGTTGATCAACTGTTATGACCGTTTTATTTTGGACGGATTAGATCATACAGTTACGATCTAAAGGACCAGATTCAAATTGGTTAACAGTTATGACTGTTATGTGTTTGGATGGTTTAGATCGTACAGTTACGATCTAACGGACCAGATTCAAAGATGGAAGAATCCATCTGTTGGGAACAGGTGCCAAGTGGCTTATTAATATCCAGAGATATTTCAAATTTAGAGATATCCCATAACGTTCTCTTCTTCTCCTCATTCTCAAAAGTGGTCTTGCAGGGAATCTGTTTTGCTGCAGGAACAGATTTCTTTGTCTCTGATTTTTCTGCTTCTCAAAAGGCTTTCTGGAATCGTTCTTGATTTCGTTTATGCAAAACGCAGTCAAGATAATCAACATAGTTTGAGGCTTCACTGTATCCTGGGAGACAATTCGTCTGCAACCTGTTTGCATCTGGAAGTAGGGACGAATTTCGTCTTAAGGAAAGCGACTCTGTAACGCGCCTTGAAGTTTCAAGCCATCTCTTATTCTAACAGTCCCTAGAAGTGGGGCAACCACCTGTCTTCGTCCATTTCCTTTCTTTTCTTTTCTATATTTCTTCTTCTTCTTCTTCTTCTTCCTTCGTCTTCCTCCTTATTCCTTCTCCTTCATCTTCTTCTTCCTTCTTTTTCTCTCCCTTTTGCAATGACCAACACAAGATTTTCAATGTAGCTTCACCTTCCTTGCTGAAACATCTCAAGATTGTAGCCCAATAAATGCACACAATAGGGTAGGGGATGGGTTAAAGCACACAATCAAGGGGGAATGGGGTTTCTGCCATTTTCCGCACATCAAAGGCTGCAACCTCTCTATTTTTTTCCTTCCCATTGTGTAGAGCTCTTCCTCACAAGCATTCTGCAAGTTGGATCACCTCAAACGGATGAGTATTGAGGAAGTTATGACAGTTCAAAGATGGGTCAGTGAGAAGGCTTCAACAGGAATCTGGAGTGCTGTGTACGTTTGCGCATGCAGTACAATTAGCGTTGTTCGATTGTGTACAATGCTTGGGCAAAAGCGCGTGCAATGGCGACCATCAGATTGAGATCACCATGCTCAGATGGAATCTCAGACATTGGATCATGTCATTTGTTCAGTGGTCAAAGAAACCTTTTGAATAGGAAGCTCATGGAGGAGTATGTCGTTTTTTGGTTCATTCTTTGAAATACTTCAACAATTACTTTCCCTTGACATTTTATATAAATTTAGGGCGCACGTTTTCTGTCTGGGAACACATCTGAGCGGAAGCTGCACCCAGACAAATGGGGCGGAACAAGGGCGAGGTTTAGGTCATTCAGGGGAGGGCGGGCTGGTCATTTCGCCCACCCCCATGTTTCTGGGCATACCCTGCGCCCCCAGTGCAGATAACTTTATCCCATAAATTTATGTCTTGTTATGCAATTGGGGGCTCAACTTTCCTTGGACCTTTCCATATTTAGATTTCCATTTAACAAGTAAAATCTTGTTTTGGCTCATGATCTTGTGTGGAATAAAATTTACACCGTAGGAGAATATGGATTTGAGTCAAACCAATGATTTTGGCTTAGCTTCGATGAGTCTAGTAACAACAATCTATAGCCCACATTGTCAACTCCTCCTATCACATGATCCAATACTTAGTAACCTAGTTGTCAATCGGGTGATGCTCTTATTGATCTTCAAATTGATTCCTTAAGAGTGAAAGTGCATACCATTCTCAAATTTAGATGCTAGTATGTTTTATCATTTTCAAGCATGTCCTAAAAATGGTGTGAAATAGGTTTAATTTAGCTATTGCTTTACCAAAATTGCACCTAGGAAGTACCTCGAACTTTGAGCCTAATGTTGAACCAGTTTTTGGCCAAATCTCCACCGATTCTTACATCATTGGATGGTAATGGAGACTTTTCCAATGAAACTTTTTATTTTTTGGGTAGTATTCCAATGAAATTTGGATGTCAAAAATCGGACCACCGAATCTCCCAGATTCGGGATCAGAAAATCGTCCCTCTTTATTTTGCAGACCAATTTTTGGAGTACTGAAATATTGCCTCAATGTTTTATTCCATTTTCCTGTAAATATGTGGCATCCTTATCCATGCACAGATGAGGTGGCTAGATTAGCCAAACGCAAGATAGGTCAGTCTGGTAGCCTTGGGCTGGCTCCATGCTTCTCCTTGCGGGCCTTGATACGTTCAGACCTACTTAGCACCTTAGAATGGTTGTGTTGGCCTGTTGGGCATAAAACATCTCAGCCATTTGATCCGGGTCTGCATCAATTTCTTCTTTTTCCTAGCCTGTTGGAGTATGAGCTGATGCAATTCTGATGCAGTGATGCCATTTCCCTGCTTGCCAAAGTATAAAATATGGGTTGCTGCCCTATCCCCTTTCCACATCCATATTATATGAGGTGGTCACTATGAAAAGAGCGGAAGCATCTTTGGGTTTCTGGCCTACTAACCATTCCCTTCCACCTCAGGTTGAGTAGGAAAAACAAGCCAAAAGCCCTGCTTTCCATATAAGCAAACATGTGCATTTTCCTTAATAGAAGGCTTTCTACATAATTGTCTTTTCTTCTAAGCAGTTTTTGACATCAGTGTTTGATTAATGTAATCTGGCCATAGTGATGTAATATTTAATGCTTATTTTTGTCAAATTCGTATTCCATCTAGTGTGGTATTTGATCATTAGTTTTGGGTTCTTCTGTGATCTTTATTTTGTAAATATTACTTCTAAGCAATACTATCACTAAGCCATGTTGCTAGCACAAATAAGGAAAGCCCATTTCTGCATTAGAGATTGAAGATTAAATCTTTGTAGTTTTCAATTGCAATGGTCAATAAATTTAGAAACCCAGTATCACTGAGACTTGTATGATCATTTTCCTCTGTTTCTACTGATCATCATATAGTACTGAGATGGATAATGCTGACTCAGTGGCAAGCAATCAAGGTGTCTTTGAAAGTTAACATTGTTGAACCAACTGAAAGCCTTAGACCTTATTGAATGTGAGGTTTGAATATATTGGGACCTCTTCTATGGGTCTTCAATTGTACTTTTGACCAAGAAATAACAAGAATGTCAAATGAGTAATTATATCATTCTCCTGGAAACTTAAAAGTAGTAACAATGGTGGAAAGAAAATCTTTTTGTTCCAACAAAGATCCTATGTGCTATGGGTAAATGGTCATACAAGATTCCTATAAGCATTACCTGCTAACAATTGTTAATTTTATTATTTTGGTATCTACAGCCCAGGACCCAAGTTATGATTTCATTTGATTGAGTCCTCAAATGCTTCAACAATTGTTATTTTTATTTATATAAATAACCCTAATGACCATATCTACCTTTTCTTCCCCCACTGGGCCTCCTCACTTTTAAACATGGAGAAAATCACAAGCAAGATTGGACCTTTCCAAGCTCTTTGAAAGGCCAAGAGACAATTCTACAGGACCACTTTATTTTTCTTTCTTTATCCATCTCTCTCTTTATTGCTGTTGATGAGCCATAGATGACTTGGCAAAAGAATGTTGTCATTCACTCACCACCCAACTCTGTTCCTTTAAATGTAATACAAAACTGCAAGGTTTGCTCCACCAGTGAAAGCCATTCATCTCCTTCTCTGGCCGTGAAGAACATTTGGGTACTGTAGTCTCAGATAAGAGAAACAGAGCTATTCAATACGAAGCGTGAGCAGATTGGTTCTGTGTTCATTCAATATGAAGAACCAATTTCCTGATCATGTCATTGGAATTCCAGTTAGCTCAGTATCTTATACAGTTGCAAAATCAGCACCGAATTCTACTACTGTATCAGAAACTGCTAGCCCATATTTTATTTCCACTCCCTCAAAGGAGTCTCCCGGATTCAAACAAAGTAATCTCTCTCTCTCTCTCCCCAGGGTCTCTCTATTATGTGCTGCAAATATTCTACAGCTAATTTGCTACTTATTAGCTATAACAAAATAATTAAAATCTTTAAGCTACGCATTAATGGTTTAGCTTTGACAATGCAGATAGAGTTAACACACTGATAGAATGGATCAACAAGCAGGGAAAAAAAGCTGAAAGTTTCACACATGGAGTTCACGAACATGGTAACTATCTTCTTGTTAGAGTTGAATTATCTATTTCTTGTTCCCATTTTCTTTTTTTTTTTTGGGTTGCTTTGATAAAAACTGTTCGCTTTATTAGAGCTGAGGAGTCGTTCTTCTGAGCATCTAGTTTTTTACTAAAATTATGCGAACATTTTTTCTGAAATCTCAATCTTTTTCTTCTCTAAACTAGTATTTCTAATTGCCATTGGTAAGAATAATGAACAGTATTTAATGTTGTTGCAAATTGTTGGGTGTAACAGTTAGATTGGGGCCCAAGGTATCTGCAATTATGAAGGGGAAGTTGAGGTTGGGTGCCAGAATTCTTCAAGAAGGTGGTGTTGAGAAGTTATTCAAGCAGATCTTCAATGTTAGAGAAGGAGAGAAGCTATTGAATGCTTCACAATGTTATTTGTCAACATCAGCTGGTCCTATTGCAGGTCTCCTCTTTATCTCAGATGAAAATGTTGCCTTCTGCAGTGAGAGTTCTCTTACATTCACTCTGCCAACAAAAGATGTTATTAGAACACCATACAAGGTAAATTCAGGATAGAAATTCCCAACTTAAATGTTCTTTGAAAACATCTCTTACTCCCTCCACCCGCTCTTTCTTCAGATGATCCTAGTGAATATTCACTCAACAGATTGACTTTATCTTATACAGGTCATGATTCCATTAAAGAAGATAAAGGGAGCCAACCAAAGTGAAAATGTGAACAATCCAAACCAGAAGTACATACAAGTAGTTACTGTGGATAAATTTGAGTTCTGGTTTATGGGTTTTCTAAATTATCAGAAAGCTTTCAAGTATATTCAACAGGCCATCTCTCAATCTTAAGTGAGTCAGTTCTCTGTCCTTATAACAGGAAAATTGACCTTTCCCCCCAGGAATTCTGCAAAGGTTAAAGCATCATGTATATATTTCTTGATGCTGGTAACGGGTGACAACCGTCAGGGGCGCGGAGAAGTTATCTTAAAGGTTTTCGCAGGCAATGGTGATTCTCTGTGCAAGTCTTGGCTGATCTTTCAATGACACATCATGAAATTTTTGTCGTGAATTCGATGAGACCTCCTGAAACTCAAGTGCCCCAAGTATAAAAACTAAGAGGCTAAAGAAAGGAGATGGAATTGATCAGCTCTCTATTCTCACGAGAAGAAGTTCAAGCAATATAAAGCACGCCCATGAGAGATGGAAACACAGAAGATAAACTTATCTAAACCTCATGATCCGATATGTGAGAGGAGAAGGTCATATGAAAGCTACTCTCAATGCATGGTGCAATTGCTTACTCTGGCTCTGGCATTTCTTGAAGGTTCACAATGAAGCTAGTCTCAAAGTCCAGAATCCAAACCCACATCATAGCATCTTTAAGGCATGATGATTTCAGAGAGTTCTCAACCAGTGCAAAAGAGAAGATCTAATTACAAGTAACAGGTGCATTTTCCATACAAATGATCGTTATTGGCTGCAAAGGTAAGAGATCAGCTCTGCTCCAGGAAGATTTGGGCCAACACACAGGCTTGCTGAGATGGAATTGTTATACGAATTAAAATAGTAAAGAAGGCCAAGTTGAGTTCGGCAATTTAACCCTGATCAAAGCCTTGATTGAAGAAGCATCAAGAATCCATTCTATTGAAGTTGTCAAGTCCCTGTATATGGTGTCTGGAACCACCTCTCATTTTTGCTTATCTTCTTGTAAATGTTTACTTGCATGAATTCATGTATAGACTTCATGTTTATGTTAATGAAACTTGTGCCTATACAAAGCAGAGAAAGTTTTGAATCTTTGTAGTAAGAAAATACCTTTGACTAAAGTGTACCTTAATCTAGTATTTAATTTTGATGATATAGCTCATCAGGAATGTGCTCTAATCTATTAACCAAAAGGAAAATTGGGCAGAAAATTCTTTTTTATTCTTGAAATAGAGACCTAATTTCTGTTTCTTTTTTCCCTTTGAAATCATTAAAGACTAACTAATTTGTCTTATAAGCGAAAGAATGCATAAATTGTTGAACATTAATGGCCACTGAGAGGGGGGGGGGGGGGAGTGAATCAGTGGACTTTAAAAAATCTTTTCCTCCACAGTTCCACTCCCAGTTCAATTGTTGAGCTCACTCAACACTAACACAAATACAGTCCTCTCAGATACACAGGCACTCAAGGACACACTCTAGTAACTCTGACTCAGGCACACACACACAACAACAATCACAGGCTATTGCTGCCAAGAGCTGCTATGACTACTGTTGGAAACCCCTCATTGCTGCTTGGAGCTGGCTAACACTATCACTGTGTAACTGTCACCAAAGCACACAACCTCAAACTCTGTTGGAGGCCTCACTGATGGCATACATACACACAAATTGTGTGACACACATTTCCTCTCAATCACAGACAATCATACGATTCTTGTTGCTAGGTCTACCCGGTGTGCACATCCATCTTGCAGAAAAGCCTCCAATATACAACATATGATGATCACATCCACAACACAGATAAACATGCTTCGGCAGATTGCCCACATGCATGGAGTAATGTTCACACTGACCTCATCATCTATTCATCACTATTTTCTCGGTGTAGAACTAAGAGGCCGCACCCACGGCAGATTTCCCGGCATCAAAACAAGAGGCCATACCCATGGCTGATTTAGGTAGACAATACTTCCAGTGTCCAACACCCACTGAACACACCAACATATAATCAAGTTTGGGCATATATGAATGCCCTACAATGAATCTATATCAAGCATAGGTCTCAACATGCATCCCTACTGCTAGCGTATACAATGGTTACAAAAATGCAAAATACAATGCCAAGTGATAGAAAATTTCACAACCATGCAGCATCTCTGATCTTTGATACCTGGAGATGAAATTGGATCACCAACTGCTCACTAGAATCTTCAACTTCTCCCAATTTGATAGAGAACTGGAATCTTCAATTGTGCATTGTACCCTAAGATCCCTTGGTGGTCCCTAGAAGTGGGGTAACCACCTATCTTTGTCCCTTTTCCTTTCTTTTCTTTTCTATATTTCTTCTTCCTTCATCTTCCTCCTTATTCCTTCTCCTTCATCTTCTTCTTCCTTCGTTTTCTCTCCCTTTTGCAATGACCAACACAATATTTTCAATGTAGCTTCACCTTCCTTGCTGAAACATCTCAAGATTGTCTTCAATGTAGCTCAATAAATGCACACAATAGGGTAGGGATGGGTTAAAGCACACAATCAAGGGGGAATGGGGTTTCTGCCATTTTCCGCACATCAGAGGCTGCAACCTCTTTATTTTTTTCCTTCCCACTGTGTAGAGTTCTTCCTCACAAGCATTCTGCAAGTTGGATCACCTCAAACGGATGAGTATTGAGGAAGTTATGACCATTCAAAGATGGATCAATGAGAAGGCTTCAATAGGAATCTGGGGTGCAGTGTACGTTTGCGCATGCAGTACAATAGCGTCGTTCGATTATGTACAATGTTTTGGCAAAAGCGCTTGCAATGGAGACCATCTGATCGAGATCACCATGCACCGATGGAATCTCAGACATTGGATCATGTCAGTTGTTCAGCGGACAAAGAAACCTTTTGAATTGGAAGCTCATGGAGGAGTATGTCATTTTTTGGTTCATTCTTTGAAACACTTTAACAATAACTTTCCCTTGACATTCTATATAAATTTAGGGCATATGTTTTCTATCCGGGAGCACATCTGGGCACAGGCTACACCCAGACACATGGGGCCGAACAAGGATGAGGTTTGGGTCATTGGGGGGAGGGCGGGCTGATCATTTCGCCCACCACCATGTGTCTAGGTGTACCCTGCGCCCCCAATGCAGAGAACTTTATCCTATAAAATTATGTCTTGTTATGCAATTGGGGGCTCAACTTTCCTTGGACCATTTCCATATTTAGATTTTCATTTAACAAGTAAAATCTTGTTTTGGCTCATGATCTTGTGTGGAATAAAATTTTGAGTCAAACCAATGATTTTGGCTTAGCTTCGATGAGTCTAGTAACAACAATCCATAGCCCCACATTGTCCACTCCACCTCCTATCACATGATCCAATACTTAGTAACCGAGTTGTCAATCGGGTGATGCTCTTATTGATCTTCAAATTGATGCCTTAAGAGTGAAAGTGCATACCATCCTCAAATTTAGATGCTTGAGGTGTTGGGAATTGACGGTGATCATCCCACTAGTAGGTGGACTTTAAAGTTTGTCAACTTAGGAATTGTGTCAACAGTGATGGTAGGAGTCTCCTAGAATCTCATCGAAAATCTCAATTGCAGAAAATGTTCAGGATTCTCTCAAAAAACAGACTAGAATGCCCTTGTGATAAATATATCCTTCAAATCTTCCCAGATTGGTCTCAAAATTTGCATACCAATGTGTTTTATCATTACAAATCATGTCCTTAAAAATTGTGTGAAAACAATTTGATTTAGCCATTGCTGTATGAGAATTACAGTCAACTGGATCTTGTATCAAGATGACTTTTGACTTGTTTTTGGCCAAATATTTATCCAATTCTTATATCCTTTGGATAGTACATATCCAAAAAATTTCAAAGACCTCTGAACATGTAAAAATCAGACTTACAGATTGAAAAATGTTGCCATCTGAAGTTTACGACAAAAAGATTCTATTTTAAGCATTCTAGGGCTGCCATCTCATTTTCACTTTAACTAGCTACCTCACCCTATCTTCATTTTAAAGCCCATTGAATTTCCCCACTTCTCTCATTTTCTTCTCTCATTTTCCCCTTAATTACCAAAATGCCAAACCTTGATCTTTTCCCTTAATTACCAAATGTCACCCCCTAACTTTTTTTTTGTCCTATTTATAAAACTTCCCTAATAACTTCCCCCCCCCCCCTTTTCCTATATTTCCAAAATTTCTTGTCCTATTTACAAAACTTCCCCCTTTTTCCTATATTTACAAAAATTCCATCCCAATATATACGATATATCCCTACTTTACCCTTTATTTTGTCATTGTGTTTATAAAATACCCAAACTACCCCTCTTTTCTTCATCATTAGGCTTAGTTGCAAATTATCAAAAGGCCCTTTCTTTCTTCATCCATAAGTAAAACCTCTTCAACCAATCCTAACCAAACTATCCCACCCAATCACAACTCTCCTAATCAATCCCTACCCACTGCTCCTTTCTTTTCTTCACCCTTAAGCAAGTCCTAATGGCAACATAATTTCCCCTCCAATCATAACCATCCAGATCATCCCTCTCTTATGGCCACATATTCCCTCAGGCCACCAATCACCATTAACCACATCACTCTTTCCACCCACTCTCTTGTGTGTTGTGAATTCTCATAGTTCTTTGGTGATGTTATAGGGCAATGAGAAGAACATTTGGTATTTTTATGGAAGTTCAAGAATCATCCAAAATTTAAGCCATTGATATGAAAATTAATAGATAAGTCATGTCGTTTTTTGAATGTGGAAGAGTCTTGTCCCATTTGTCTCTCTGGGAGAAAAATGAATTGGTACCTCTTCTTGTCTTGTCTTTTTTCTAAAAGGATTTGGGTAGTAGGGTTTTGGGATTAAGGTCTGAATATCTCCAAGCCTCTTCTTTACAAGTTTTATTTAACATCTTATTTGATTAAATACTTCTAACAAAATATGATGTCTCCTTTATATTCTCAAGTTTCCCCATCACTTGTTATTTCTTATGGAACACCAAGAATTAATCAGTGCTTGAGGTCTAAATGTTGCCCGAATCTTGTGAGTATCATGGGAAATATTAATAGATGGGTAGCAGAATTAGGTTTGCTTCAGTTACCTTCTATGCTTTTACCAAAAAAAAAAAAAGTTACCTTCTATGCATAATTTTAGTGGTCTCCTGCTCGCCAATCTGATTTTATGGTCCTTCTTGAGTACTATGAATTGCTCTTATTGGGATTGTGCACTATAATCTGTAATGGTAGTTTCTCTACTAATTTCGTAAAGGATGGGCTTCAGTTGTTGTTTTTGACAAAAATTTGATGGTGCAACCTTGAATTTTGGATATATAGGGACACGAGGCAGAAGCAAGGAGAATGCTTGAAGGACTACAAAAGAATAGATAATAGGAGCCACTATCATCACCGTTTGGACTGATTGTCAGAATCTGGTGGAGTTGTTGAGTCAGGGTATAAGGGAAGACATGTGGGATTTTACTTTCATGTTTGATATTAAGAATGTAATTAAAGAATTTGAATCTATGGATATTTTAAAATAGGATCAACGTCTTATATCCTTAGCCCATAGGTTAGTTTTAAGGGCAAAAAGTGTTATAATTAGTATGTCATTGGCTGATGATGTAGTTTCCTTTGTTTTTTGCTTTATGGGCTTGCTTATTACCCAAAAAAAAATAAAAAAAAATCAATTAATAATAATAAATAATAAATAAAAAAATAAAAAGATTAAATGAATCCAAAGCAAATTAAGGTCTTCAATAGTTCGATTAGCAATTTATTATTCTGAACTTAATGGATCAAAATTGATGTTGAAATGAATTTCAGGCCCTTGGTTACACTGTCCAACCCAACAATCTACTCAAACCCGAGAAACCTAGACCCAACCCTGGGTCCACATAGCTCAGCCTGGGCCTAGTCCAGCCCGAGGTTAGGTTGGGATATCTTAGCCCAAGCCCTGAACTACCAAGCTTAGCTCAACCTAGTTAGTCCCTAAAAACTTGTGATCAAGCCAGGTTAGCTCCAACTAGTCATAGCTAGTCACCCTAAAGCTGCATTTATTTAATATTAAATTAAGTCATCAATTGCACATAAAAGTAATTTATGATACTTAATCAATGACTTCATACAAGGGAGAATGTTCTCTGTGCCGCAGCACAGGCTGCGCCTAGGCATTTGGGTAGCATGTGCAGGGGTAGGGTGGTCCTAGCGCCCACCCCCATGTGCCTGGGCGCAGCCTACGCTGCGGCACAGAGACCAGTGCCCCGATTATTATATATTTGTGGGAAAAAGTTAGGCACACTGCCCGCATACGGCAAGCAAGCCCCTTGATGTGTCTATCTCTCTCTTTGAAATAAACCCCTGCCTCTCCCGTATGATGCCTTGTCCAACACCTATATTGGTGACACACACTAGCTTACTGCAAGTAGGCGGTGTGCCTATCCCTCTCCCCTTATTTATATATATAAGAACCGGCCAGGCTAGGTCAATGCAGGATTCAATCCAAGACCTTAGCCTGGTCCCGATTCAGTCCGATCTCGAAAAAACTCAACCCTAACCCAGCCAGATCAAAGGAACAAGCCCTTTTCAATCGGTATATTTGAAACTTGTGAATTTATGGTCCAACAAATGTCTTGATTAACCCTCACTAGTAATTATAGCTTGGGTTTTTGCAGAAACCCGTCAAACAAATTTCTTGGTTACCCTCAGAAGCACTAAAAAGAATAACTTGAGATTCTGCAGTTGTGCGACTTGGAGAAGATGGGCCTCTCATCCAATCAGGTAAGAAAACTTTTCAGTTTCCTCGCAAACTTTCGGTTGGATACTTAATAAAAATCAATAACTACTTCAAACTTCCCACAGGTCCATGATCTCTTTAAGAGATCAGAGCAATCTTTGACTAACCAAGAATTTGCTCAGAAACGAGAGAGAGAGAGATGTGTTTGCCATGCTGTGCTGTCGTGGATTTGATTTGGTATCAAAGTCCCTTGGAGGGTGGGTGGGTTGAGGTATCAACTATGTTGTTTCTGAGACACTTGTGATTAGGATAAGAGTTTTCAGGGACCCAATAAAAGCTTCAAAGCCCTACAAAATGGGATATTTGTTCTTTTGCCTGGCCTATAAGAGGTACTAGCTGGTGTAGTGATGCCATTTCCCTGCTTGCCAAAGCATAAAATATGGGTTGCTGCCCTATACCTTTCCACAACCATATTATATGAGGTGGACACTATAAGAAAAGAGCTCAAGCATCTTTAGTTGCATGGCTTACTAACCACACTCCCTTCCACCTCAGGATGAGTGGAAAAGAAAGCCAAAAACCCTGCTTTACATATAAGCATACATGTGCATTGTCCTTAATAGAAGGCCTTTTATAATTGTCTTTCTTTCTAAGCAGGTCTTGACTTCACTGTTTTGTACCTTTACTAGATTTTTTAAGAAGAGTGGTGGTTGGGTTTTCTGATTGATTAGTGTAATCTGACCATAGTGATGTAATATTTAATGCTAATTTTTGTTAAATCAGTATACTATCTGGTTATGGTATTTGATCATTAGATTTCAGTTGGTCGGTAATTTTTACTTTGTAAATATTAATTCTAATGAATACTATCACTATGCCATGTTGCTAGAACCAATAAAGAAAGCCCATGGTGCATCAGAGAGACAAATAGTATAATATGAAAATGAAAAAAATTAAATCTTTATAGTTTCCAAGCTTGTTGGATTGGACGGTTACAATCTTTATAGCACAAATAGGGCTTGTCTGCATAGAGTGAGGACCATTTTCCTCTGTTTCTATTGATCATATCATATAGTATCGAGATGGACAATGCTGACAAAGTGGCAATCAATCAAGCTGTTCAGGTTTCCTGGCCTTTAAAAGTTAGCAATGTTGGAGCAACTGAAAGCTTTAGACCTAATTGCATATGGGATTTGAATATATTGGGACCTCTTCTATGGGTCTTTAATTGTAACTTCTAAGCAACTGGTTACTTTTGACCAACAAGTAACAAGAATATCAAATGTCTAATTATGTCATTCTCCTGGAAACTTAAAAGTAGTAACAATGGTGGAAAAACAATCTTTCTGTGCCATCAAAGATCCTATGATTTATTCAAATCCACTGACTCAATCCTATGGAGACCAGAGTTTGAAGTTTGAACAGTCCTGTGTTAGATTCACACAAGAATTACTTTCCACTATCTACTTTATTTTATTGTTTTAAAGTTTTTTGTGTATCTACATTACCTTTTCCTTCCTTTATTCATATCTCTGTCTTTATTGCTGTTGATGAGCCATAGATGACTTGGCAACAGAATGTTGTAATTCACCATCCAATCCTGTTCCTATAAATATACTACCAAAATGCAAGTTTTGCTCCACCAGTGGAAGGCATTCATCTTCTTCTCTGTCTGAGGAGAACATTAACATTTGGGTCTTGTAGTCTAAGACAAGATAGACAATACTCTTCAAATAGGAAGCTTGAGCAGATTGAATCTGTGTTTATCCAATATGAAGAACCAATTTGCAGATCATGTCATGGGAATTCCAGTTAGCTCAGTATCTTATACAGTTGAAAAATCAGCAGAGAAACCTACTATATCAGACACAGCTAGCCCATATTTTATATCCACTCCTTCAAAGGAGTCTCCCAGATCGAAACAATGCAATCTTTATCTCTCTCTTTCTCTCTCCCACCCCCCCTCATCTTTATTATGAACTGTAAATATTCAACGGCTAATTTGCTAAACTATTAGCTATGACAAAAGAATTTAAATCTTTAAGCTATGCATTAATGATTTAGCTTTGACAATGCAGATAGAGTTGACACACTGATAGATTGGATCAACAAGCTGGGAAAAAAAGCTGATAGTTTCACACATGGAGTTCGTGAGCATGGTAACTATCTTCTTGTTAGTGTTGAATTATCCTTTTCTAGTTTTTTTACTAAAATATGCGAACATATGTTTTGAAATTTCAATCTTTTTCTTCTGTAAACCAGTATTGCCAATTGCCATTGGTTAGAATAATGAACAATGTTTAATGTTGTTGCAAATTGTTGGATGTTACAGTTAGATTGGGGCCCAAGGTATCTGCAACTGTAAAGGGGAAGTTAAGGTTAGGTGCCAGATTTCTTCAAAAAGGTGGTGTTGAGAAGTTATTCAAGCAGATCTTCAGTGTTAGAGAAGGGGAGAAGCTATTGAATGCTTCCCAATGTTATTTGTCAACAACAGCTGGTCCTATTGCAGGGATCCTCTTTATCTCCACTGAAAATGTTGCCTTCTGCAGCGAGAGATCTGTTACATTCACTCTGCCAACACAAGAGTTGATTAGAACACCTTACAAGGTAAATTCAGGATAGAAATTGCACAACTTAAAATTTCTTGAAAATTTCTCTCTTTCTTCAGATGGTCCTATTAAATATTCACTCAACACGTTCTTATTATCTTATACAGGTCATGATTCCATTAACGAAGATAAAGGGAGCCAACCAAAGTGAAAATGTGAACAATCCAAACCAGAAGTACATACAAGTAGTTACTGTGGATAAATTTGAATTCTGGTTTATGGGTTTTCTAATTTATCAGAAAGCTTTCAAGTATATTCAACAGGCCATCTCTCAATCTTAAGTGAGTCAATTATCTATACAAGTCTGGACTGATCTTTCAGTTCCACGTCAGGAAAGTTTCTGTCATGAATATGATGAGACCTGATACTCAAGTGCCCTGAGTATAAGATATGAGAGATTAAAGAAAGGAGGATTTGATCAGTTCTCTATCTTCAAGAGAAGAAGTTCAAGCAATTTAAAGCACACCCATGAGATGGAAGCATAGAAGATAAACTTGTCTGGACCTTATGATCCAATCTTTAGAGGAGGTCACTGAAAGCTCCTCTCAATGCATGGTGCAATTGCTTACTCTGGCTCTGTCATATCTTGAAAGTTCACTATGAAACTAGTCTCAAAGTCCAGAATCCAAACCTACTTCATAGCATCTGTAAGGCATGAAGATGTCAGAGAGTTTTCAATTCCCAACCAGAGAAACATCATGTGGTTCTTATCCAGTGCAAAAGAGAAGGAGATCCAATTACAAATAATGCGTGCATTCTCCACACAAATGATGGTTATTGACTGCAAAGGTAAGAGATCAGCTATGTTTCAGGGAGACTTGGCCAACAAACAGGCTTGCTGAGATGGAATTGTTATACGAATTTTAAATAGTAACGAAGGCCAGATTGAGTTTGGCAATTTAACCCTGCTCAAAGCCTTGATTGAAGAAGCATGAAGAATCAATTCAAGTTCCAGTATATTTCTACCCCAAAAAAAAAAGAGTCCCAATGTATGGTGTTTGGAACCACCTCTCATTTTTGCTTCTTTTCTTGTAAATGTTAACTTTACTTATGAATTCATGTATAGGCCTCATGTTTATGTTGGTGAAACTTGTCTGTACAAAGCACAAAAAGTCTTTTGGATCTTTGGATGTAAGAAAATACCTTTGAGTAAGGTGTATTCCTTAATCTAGTATATGATTTCGATGATATAGCTTACCAGGAATGTGTTCTGATCTACTAAGCAAAGGCAAATTGGGCATAAAATTCATTTTATTCGGGAAACACATTTATCAAACCATGGATTAGAGAGCCCCTTCTTAAAGAAATAGAGACCTAATTTTGTTTTCCCTTTTTCCTTTGAAATCCTCGGAAAGCAACTAATCTATCTTAGAAGAGAAGTAATAATGCACTTTTATGGTAAGTTAGGCTCCTTTTGTTTCAACAGGAAATATTTAATAGAAATTTTGTTTTAATGGAAAAGAAAACCGTAAAGGAATGAAAATAAATAGAAAAAGGCAAAATTTTTAATGAAAGAACAAAAAAAAGTATAGATTAAAGTAGAGGTCATGAGAAGTGTGGTGAATAATCTCACATCAACTAACAGACCATGGATGACTTCGGCCTTATTTGGTATGATTTCTATTTCAATTTTGGATTGATTTAATGAAATAGTCAACAAATAGATTTTTGGTCAAAAAATTGAAATTGTTTTGGTGGTATCAATATGAAATATTTCAAGAATAAAAAAATCCATTTGGTTATTCAATTTCTGAGAATAGATTCTCTATATTTCTTTGAGAAGGGTGGCGGTGGTAGCATGAAAGTGGTGGGTCTGATATCCATCCAATGGCTTAAGCTTTCCAATTTGACACTTTAATATAGTAGCAGAGCTACCATGCCACGATGTTAATGACATTCATATACGGTCACCCAAAAAAAATGGGTGGCAAATAAGGGAGAGTGTCGAGAATAATTCGACATTGACTAATATAACACCTTCAACGACTCCATATACCAGTTGGGCTTCTTTACTTAATGGATTAAGCTTTTGGGCTGGACATTAAATTCAACAAAAAGTTTCATATTTTCAATCTTTTTTTTCTGGGTTGAAATTTTTTATATTCATATTATGGTTTTGCACCCCCGTTGGTGATACAGGCTAGCTTATTGCACGTAGGCGGTGTGCCTATCTATCCCTCTCCCCTTACTTATATATATAGGAACCGGTCAGACTAGGTTAGTGCAGGACTCAACCCAAGACCTTAGCCTGTCCCGGTTCAATCCAATCTTGGTTCCGTAAATCTCAACCCTAGCCCAGCCAGATCAGAGGAACAAGCCCTTTTCAATCGGTATATTTGAAACCTGTGAATGTATAGTCCAACAAATGTCTTGATTATTTCCACCAAAAAGCAAATGTCTTGATTAACCCTCACTAGTAATAATAGCTTGGGATTCTGCAGTTGTGCGACTTGGAGAAGATAGGCCTCTCATCCAATCAGGTAAGAAAACTTTTCAGTTTCCTCGCAAACTTTCGGTTGGATACTATTATAAAAACCAATAACTACTTGAAACTTCCCACAGGTCCATGATCTCTTTAAGAGATCGGAGGAATCTTTGAATAGCCAAAGAATTTGCTCAGAGAGAGAGAGAGAGAGAGAGATGTGTGTTGCCATGTGCTGTCATGGATTTGATTTGGTATCAAAGTCCCTTAGGATAAGAGTTTTCAGGGACCCAATAAAAGCTTCAAAGCCCTACAAAATGGGATATTTGTTCTTTTGCCTGGCCTATAAGAGGTACTAGCTGATGCAGTGATGCCATTTCCCTGCTTGCTAAAGCATAAAATATGGGCAAAAAATATGTGTTGCTGCCCTATCCCTCTCCACATCCATATTATATGAGGTGGACGCTATAGAAAAAACGAGCTCAAGCATCTTTAGTTGCATCTTTAGTTCCACCTCAGGATGAGTGATAAAGAAAGCCAAAAGCCCTGCTTTACATATAAGCATACATGTGCATTGTCCTTAATAGAAGGCCTTTTATAATTCTCTTTTCTTTCTAAGCAGGTCTTGACTTCACTGTTTTGTACCTTTACTAGATTTTTTACTGATTGATTAGAGTAATCTGACCATAGTGATGTAATATTTAATGCTAATTTTTGTTAAATCAGTATACTATTTGGTATGATATTTGATCATTAGATTTCAGTTGGTCGGTAATTTTTACTTTGTAAATATTAATTCTAATGAATACTATCACTAAGCCATGTTGCTAGAACAAATAAATAAAGCCCATAGTGCATCAGAGACAAATAGTATAATATGAAAATGAAAAAAATTAAATCTTTATAGTTTCCAAGCTTGTTGGATTGGACGGTTACAATCTTTATAGCACAAATAGGGCTTGTCTGCATTGAGTGAGGACCATTTTCCTCTGTTTCTATTGATCATATCATATAGTATCGAAATGGACAATGCTGACTCAGTGGCAATCAGTCAAGGTGTTCATGTTTCCTGGCCTTTAAAAGTTAGCAATGTTGGAGCAACTGAAAGCTTTAGACCTAATTGCATATGGGATTTGAATATACTGGGACCTCTTCTATGGGTCTTCAATTGTAACTTCTAAGAAACTGGTTACTTTTGACCAACAAATAACAAGAATATCAAATGTCTAATTATGTCATTCTCCTGGAAACTTAAAATTAGTAACAATGGTGGAAGGACAATCTTTCTGTGCCATCAAAGATCCTATGATTTATTCAAATCCAATGACTCAATCCTATGGAGACCAGAGTTTGAACAGTCCAATGTGTATGGTCATACAAAAATTGCAGAATCACCTCCAAAATTCTTGTTAGATTCACACAAGAATTACTTTCCACTATCTACTTTATTTTATTGTTTTAAAGATTTTTTTTTTTGTGTATCTACATTACCTTTTCCTTTTCCTTTCTTTATTGCTGTTGATGAGCCATAGATGACTTGGCAACATAATATTGTGATTCACCATCCAACTCTGTTCCTTTAAGTATACTACCACAATGCAAGTTTTCCTCCTCCAGTGAACGCCATTCATCTTCTTCTCTGTCCGAGGAGAACATTTGGGTCTTATAGTCTAAGTCAAGATAGACGAGACTCTTCAAATAGGAAGCTTGACAAGATTGAATCTGTGTTCATCCAATATGAAGAACCAATTTGCAGATCATGTCATTGGAATTCCAGTTAGCTCAGTATCTTATACAGTTGAAAAATCAGCAGAGAAACCTACTATATCAGAAACAGCTAGCCCATATTTTATATCCACTCCTTCAAAGGAGTCTCCCAGATCCAAACAATGTAATTTCTCTCTCTCTCTCTCTCTCTCTCTCTCTCTCTATTATGAACTGAAAATATTCAACAGCTAATTTGCTAAATTGTTAGCTATGACAAAAGAATTTAAATCTTTGAGCTATGCATTAATGATTTAGCTTTGACAATGCAGATAGAGTTGACACACTGATAGATTGGATCAACAAGCTGGGAAAGAAAGCAGATAGTTTCACACATGGAGTTCGTGAGCATGGTAACTATCTTCGTGTTACTGTTGAATTATCCTTTTCTAGTTTTTTTACTAAAATTATATGAACATATTTTCTGAAATTTCAATATTTTTCTTCTGTAAACCAGTATCGCCAATTTTTTGTTAGAATAATGAACAATATTTAATGTTGTTCCAAATTGTTGGATGTTACAGTTAGATTGGGGCCGAAGGTATCTGCAACTGTGAAGGGGAAGTTAAGGTTGGGTGCTAGAATTCTTCAAAAAGGTGGTGTTGAGAAGTTATTCAAGCAGATATTCAGTGTTAGAGAAGGGGAGAAGCTATTGAATGCTTCTCAATGTTATTTGCCAACAACAGCTGGTCCTATTGCAGGGATCCTCTTTATCTCCACTGAAAATGTTGCCTTCTGCAGCGAGAGATCTCTTACATTCACTCTTCCAACACAAGAGTTGATTAGAACACCTTACAAGGTAAATTCAGGACAGAATTTCCACAACTTAAAATTTCTTGAAAATTTCTCTCCCTTTCTTCAGATGGTCCATTAATATTCACTGAACACGTTCTTATTATGTTATACAGGTCATGATTCCATCAATGAAGATAAAGAGAGCCAACCAAAGTGAAAATGTGAACAATCCAAACCAGAAGTACATACAAGCAGTTACTGTGGATAAATTTGAATTCTGGTTTATGGGTTTTCTAAATTATCAGAAAGCTTTCAAGTATATTCAACAGGCCATCTCTCAATCTTAAGGGAGTCAGTTCTCTATCATTATAACAAGAGAAATTGACTTATTCTCCCAGGAATTCAGCCAAGGTTAAAGTATCATGTACATATTTCTCGAATCTCTTTATGGGTGTGGAGAAGTTATCTTAAATGGTCCCCCAAGTGATGGTGATTCTCTGTACAAGTCTGGACTGATCTTTCAGTGCCTCATCACGAAAGTTTCTGTCATGAATTTGATGAGACCTGATACTCAAGTGCCCTGAGTATAAGATTTGAGAGACTAAAGAAAGGAGGAGGATATGATCAGCTCTCTATCTTCAAGAGAAGAAGTTCAAGCAATATAAAGCACACCCATGAAGATAAACTTGTCTGGAACTTATGGTCCAATCTTTAGAGGAGAAGGTCACTAGAAGCTCCTCTCAATGCATGGTGCAATTGCTTACTCTGGCTCTGGGATACCTTGAAAGTTCACTATGAAACTAGTCTCAAGTCCAGAATCCAAACCCACTTCATAGCATCTGTAAGGCATGAAGATGTCAGAGAGTTTTCAATTCCCAACCAGAGAAACATCATGTGGTTCTTATCCAGTGCAAAAGAGAAGGAGATCCAATTACAAATAACGCGTGCATTCTCCACACAAATGATGGTTATTGACTGCAAAGGTAAGAGATCAGCTATGTTTCAATGTAACCCTGCTCAAAGCCTTGATTGAAGAAGCATCAAGAATCCATTTTATTGAAGTTGTCAAATCCCAGTATATATCTACAAAAAAAAAGTCCCTGTATATGGTGCCTGGAACCACCTCTCATTTTTTGCTTCCCTTCTTGTAAATGTTAACTTTACTTATGAATTCATGTATAGGCTTCATGTTTATGTTAATGAAACTTGTGTCTACACAAAGCACAAAAATTCTTAGGATCTTTGGATGTAAGAAAATACCTTTGAGTAAGGTGTGTTCCTTAATCTAGTATATGATTTCGATGATATAGCTCACCGGGAATGTTCTCTGATCTATTAACCAAAGGCAAATTGGGCACAAAATTCATTTTTATTCCGGAAACACCTTTATCAAACCATAGAGTAGAGAGCCCTTTCTAAAAGAAATAGAGACCTAATTTTGTTTCCCTTTTTTCCTTTGAAATCCTCGAAGAGCAACTAATCTATCTTAGAAGAGAAGTAATGATGCACTTTCATGGTAAGTTAGGCTCCTTTTGTTTCAACAGGAAATATTTTATAGAAATTTTGTTTTAAAGGAAAAGAAAACCGTGAAGGAATGAAAATAAATAGAAAAAGGTAAAATTTTTCATGAAAGAACAAGAAAAGTATAGATTAAAGTAGAGGTCATGAGAAGTGTGGTGAATAATCTCACATCAACTAACAGACAATGGATGACTTCGGCCTGATTTGGTATGATTTCTATTTCAGTTTTGGATTGATTTAATGAAATAGTCAACAAATAGATTTTTGGTCAACAAATTGAAATTGTTTTAGTGGTATCTATATGAAATATTTCAAGAATAAACAAATCCATTTGGTTGTTCAATTTCTGAGAATAGATTCTCTATATTTCTTTGGGAAGGGTGGCAGTGGTAGCATGAAAGTGGTGGCTCTGATATCCATCCAATAGCTTAAGCTTTTTAATTTGACACTTTAATATAGTAGCAGAGCCACCATGCCATTATGTTAATGACATTCATATACGGTCACCAAAAAAAATGGGTGGCAAATAAGGGAGTGTCTAGAATAATTCCACATTGACTAATATAACACCTTCAATGACTCCATATACCAGTAGGGCTTCTTCACTTAATAGATTAAGCTTTTGGGTTGGACATTAATTCAACAAAAAGTTTCATATATTCCTTTTTTTTTTTGGGTTGAAATTTCATATATTCATATTATGGTTGGGTAAGACAGACATAGGTGAATTTAAATTACATAGGCAGCTTGAGAGGTCAACTACATGCTCTGTCAAAACCATCACCTTTCCCTCATCCTTTTGGGCTTTCGAAAGAATATCCTTACCGGTTCTCCCATTTTAAGGGAATGACGATGTTGTCGCTATTTTCATCATTACTTCCTCATACCATCTTAGTTGAACTCTTTCCACTATCCATTTCTTCGGCGGAGTTCCCAAAGAGTTTTCTCCATTTTTCAAGATCGATGTGTTGTTCTTATGAACTCATCATCTACCTTTCTTTCACAACCACTGAATTCCTTTGATGTGAGGATTTTCGTCTAAGTTTTGACCGAGTGACCATCAAATTCGCCTATTTTGTGTTGGTGGGTAGCTCGTTCTGCCAATCTTTACTGATTTCCATTCGGGCTGTTTTGCTTGGTTTTTTCTTTTTCGAAATTCTTAGGATTTATTTGCTGAAGAGGGGTTTTTTATTTTCGGATTTTCTTCACGCCTGCACCCCTGAGCAAGGTGTAGGTAGTATTTTTTCTTGCCCATGTCAAAATGTAATCATTCTTTGACTTTCAACGTCTTAAGCATCGCCTCACTCAAAAAGGGGCCATTTTGACACTTGGGAGGGGGGGGGGGGGGATCTTTCGGCGATGATGATCATGGCTCACCTAACTCCTATGGCGATTGTCTGGCAAAAATTACCATTCTACCCATCTCATAATTTGCATACCAAAATTTTCCCAAATAGACCAAAACTCCTAGGATCACCTTATTTAGCCATTCTGAACACGTACATAAAATTTCACTCGAATCTAATGTCATTTATGAAAATGACCGTTTTACTCTTGGTACGTATTATCTCGGTACTCGAACCTTTTCGATTTGAGCCGAAAGTCTTAGGATGGCTTTATTCAACTATTTTGAGCTTAAGCTTAAAATTTCATTCAAATATGATGATGTTGAGTCTCCATCCAATGTGAAATGACATTTTACCCCTGATATAATTTCGTGTCTGAACTTTTCCGATTTAAGCTAAAATTCTTAGGGTGATCTTATTCTGCTATTTTGAGTATATGGATAAAATTACCCAAAAAAAAAAAAAAAGTAAATGCATAAAATTTAGTTCAAATCTATTACCTTTTGGACCTCAATCGGTGTAAAGAATCATTTTGCAAGTCCCACACATTTGTCGGGCCTTTTTGGCCACTTCCCCAACAAAATTCGAAGTTGATCACCGTACGGATGGAAAGCACTCGAAAAGAGATTTGTAGAGATATAAGGTGTATCAAATTTGGCCTTACGGATTGAAAATTAATGCTTTAGTTTAAACCTTTAAAATCAAAAAGAAAAAAAAATAAAAAAGTTGATTGTTTTTAATCCTCTTTTTTTTTTGGTAAACTGTAGATTTATTGAAAGAGAGAACGAGTACAAGCAACGGCTTCAGAGTTACTTAAGTCATAAAGCCAAGGAGTGGATAATGGCCATTCTACCATACTCGGGAATGATAGGACCTTCCGGGCCAAGGTATCTGCCAGATTGTTGATTGACCTTGGAATGAAGGAGAAGGATACATTGGTGAAAAAATCACAAAGATAGTTCGGGGTGGAGATGTCAACACCTGACAGCTTAGACATCCAACGGTCCAAGCTTATTGATTTTTTTTTCCCTTCTCGAGCTTGACACTGTTGGATGTCCGAACTGCCAAGTGTCGACATCTCCACCCGAACTGCCGCACTTCACACTTCACACACACTTTTAGAGAATTGGAGATGATATTTTCTTGTGCAGCCCTGCCCTGCACCAGCCATGCGTGCAGCTACATGGTAAGCTGTGCGCACATGAGGCACGCCCAACCACGCACAAGCGGGCTTGGCCGTGCCCCGTATGGCACCGCCAGCCATGCCCTGTGCACGGACGGCCTGGCCCTGCACCCCCATTGGTGATACATGCTAGCTTACCGCACGTAGGCGGTGTGCCTATCTATCCCTCTCCCCTTACTTATATATACAGGAACCGGTCAGACTAGGTTAGTGCAGGACTCAACCCAAGACCTTAGCCCGTCCCGGTTCAGTCCGATCTCGATTCCGTAAATCTCAACCCTAGCACAGCCAAATCGACAAGCCCTTTTCAATCGGTAAGAAATATTGGAAACCTGTGAATATATAGTCCAATACATGTCTTGGTGTGTGGTTTGTGTGATTACACTTTCATCAAAAAAAAAGAAGTAAATGTCTGGATTAACCCTCTTAACCCTCAGTTGCAATAGCTTGGGTTTTTGCAGAAACTAGTCAAACAAATTTCTTGGTTACCCTTAGAAGCACTAAAAAGAATAACTTGGGATTCTGCAGTTGTGCAACTTGGAGAGATGGGCCTCTCATCCAATCAGGTAAGAAAAGTTTTCTGTTTCCTCGCAAACTTTTGGTTGGATACTTAATAAAAATCAATAACAACTTGAAACTTCCCATAGGTCCATGATCTCTGTAGGAGATAAGAGGAATCTTTGACAAACCAAAGAATTTGCTCAGAAACTAGAGAGAGAGAGAGATGTGTGTTGCCATGTGCTGTCGTGGATTTGATTTGGTATCAAAGTTCCTTGTGGGGGTGGGTTGAGGTATCAACTATGTTGCTTCTGAGACACTTGTGATTAGGATAAGAGATTTCAGGGACCCAATAAAAGCTTCAAAGCCCTACAAAATGGGATATTTGTTCTTTTGCCTGGCCTATAAGAGGTACTAGCTGATGCAGTGATGCCATTTCCCTGCTTGCCAAAGCATAAAATATGGGTTGCTGCCCTATACCTTTCCACATCCATATTATATGAGGTGGACACTATAAAAAAGGAGCTCAAGCATCTTTAGTTGCATGGCTTACTAACCACACTCCCTTCCACCTCAGGATGAGTATCTTTAGTTGCATGGCTTACTAACCACACTCCCTTCCACCTCAGGATGAGTAAAAAAGAAAGCCAAAAGCTCTGCTTTACATATAAGCATACATGTGCATTGTCCTTAATAGAAGGCCTTTTATAATTGCCTTTTCTTTCTAAGCAGGTCTTGACTTCACTGTTTTGTACCTTTACTAGATTTTTTACTGATTGATTAGTGTAATCTGACCATAGTGATGTAATATTTAATGCTAATTTTTGTTAAATCAGTATACTATCTAGTATGATATTTGATCATTTGATTTCGGTTGGTCTGTGTTTTTTATTTTATAAATATTAATTCTAAGGAATACTATCACTAAGCCATGTTGCTAGAACAAATAAAGAAAGCCCATGGTGCATCAGAGAGACAAATAGTATAATATGAAAATGAAAACAATTAAATCTTTATAGTTTCCAAGCTTGTTGGATTGGACGATTACAATCTTTATAGCACAAATAGGGCTTGTCTGCATGGAATGAGGACCATTTTCCTCTGTTTCTATTGATCATATCATATAGTATCGAGATGGACAATGCTGACTCAGTGGCAATCAATCAAGGTGTTCATGTTTCCTGGCCTTTAAAAGTTAGCAATGTTGGAGCAACTGAAAGCTTTAGACCTAATTGCATATGGGATTTGAATATATTGGGACCTCTTCTATGGGTCTTTAATTGTAACTTCTAAGAAACTGGAAAATGGTGGAAAGACATTCTTTCTGTGCCATCAAATATCCTATGATTTGTTCAAATCCAATGACTCAATCCTATGGAGACCAGAGTTTGAACAGTCCTATGTGTATGGTCATACAAAAATTGCAGAATCACCTCCAAAATTCTTGTTAGATTCACACAAGAATTACTTTCCACTATCTACTTCTTTTTTTTAATTGTTTTAAAGGTTTTTTTTTTGGTGTATCTACATTACCTCTTCCTTTTCCTTTCTTTATTCATTTCTCTGTCTTTATTGCTGTTGATGAGCCATGGATGACTTGGCAACATAATATTGTGATTCACCCATCCAATCCTGTTCCTTTAAATATACTACCAAAATGCAAGTTTTGCTCCACCAGTGAAAGCCATTCATCTTCTTCTCTGTTTGAGGAGGACATTTGGGTCTTGTAGTCTAAGACAAGATAGACGAGACTCTTCAATTAGGAAGCTTGAGCAGATTGATTCTGTGTTCATCCAATATGAAGAACCAATTTGCAGATCATGTCATGGGAATTCCAGTTAGCTCAGTATCTTATACAGTTGAAAAATCAGCAGAGAAACCTACTATATCAGAAACAGCTAGCCCATATTTTATATCCACTCCTTCAAAGGAGTCTCCCAGATCAAAACAATGTAATCTTTCTCTCTCTCTCTCTCTCTCTCTCTTTCTCTCCCCTACCCCATCTTTATTATGAACTGCAAATATTCAAAAGTTAATTTTCTAAACTATTAGCTATGACAAAAGAATTTAAATCTTTAAACTATGCATTAATGATTTAGCTTTGACAATGCAGATAGAGTTGACACACTGATAGATTGGATCAACAAGCTGGGAAAAAAAGCTGATAGTTTCACACATGGAGTTCGTGAGCATGGTAACTATCTTCTTGTTAGTGTTGAATTATCTTTTTCTAGTTTTCTTACTAAAAATACGCGAACATATTTTCTGAAATTTCAATCTTTTTCTTCTGTAAACCAGTATTGCCAATTGCCATTGGTTAGAATAATGAACAGTGTTTAATGTTGTTGCAAATTGTTGGATGTTACAGTTAGATTGGGGCCCAAGGTATCTGCAACTGTGAAGGGGAAGTTAAAGTTAGGTGCCAGAATTCTTAAAAAAGGTGGTGTTGAGAAGTTATTCAAGCAGATCTTCAGTGTTAGAGAAGGGGAGAAGCTATTGAATGCTTCCCAATGTTATTTGTCAACAACAGCAGGTCCTATTGCAGGGATCCTCTTTATCTCCACTGAAAATGTTGCCTTCTGCAGCGAGAGATCTGTTACATTCACTCTGCCAACACAAGAGTTGATTAGAACACCTTACAAGGTAAATTCAGGATAGAAATTCCACAACTTAAATTTTCTTGAAAATTTATCTCTCTTTCTTCAGATTGTCCTATTAAATATTCACTGAACACGTTCTTATTATCTTATACAGGTCGTGATTCCATTAATGAAGATAAAGGGAGCAAACCAAAGTGAAAATGTGAAAAATCCAAACCAGAAGTACATACAAGTAGTTACTGTGGATAAATTTGAATTCTGGCTAATGGGTTTTCTAAATTATCAAAAAGCTTTCAAGTATATTCAACAGGCCGTCTCTCAATCTTAAGGGCTTACAGCGCCTCAAGAAAAGATGAAGAAGAAGAGATTTCAATTGAGAATTCATCTGGCTCGATCCAAGTTCATTCAAACTGATCCCATAGAAACTCGGTCTTTTACAGCAAAGCGGCTGAATCTAGGTGCACCTAGGAAGAAGAAAACGCCCTCGTAGAGATGTGCAAGTAAGCTCGCAAGAATCAGTCAGCTCTCTATCTTTATAACAAGAGAAATTGACTTTTCCTCCCAGGAATTCAGCCAAGGTTAAAGTATCATGTACATATTTCTCGAATCTCTTTATGGGTGTGGAGAAGTTATCTTAAAGGGTCGGTCCCCCTGGTGATGGTGATTCTCTGTACAAGTCTGGACTGATCTTTCAGTGCCACATCACGAAGGTTTCTGTCATGAATTTGATGAGACCTGATACTCAAGTGCCCTGAGTATAAGATTTGAGAGACTAAAGAAAGGAGGAGGATTTGATCAGCTCTCCATCTTCAAGAGAAGAAGTTCAAGCAATAGAAGATAAACTTGTCTGAACCTTATGATCCAATCTTTAGAGGAGAAGGTCACTGAAAGCTCCTGTCAATGCATGGTGCAATTGCTTACTCTGGCTCTGGCATATCTTGAAAGGTCACTATGAAACTAGTCTCAGAGTCCAGAATCCAAACTCACTTCATAGCATCTGTAAGGCATGAAGATGTCAGAGTTTTCAATTCCCAACCAGAGAAACATCATGTGGTTCTTATCCAGTGCAAAAGGGAATGGAGATCCAATTACAAATAATGCGAGTATTCTCCATACAAATGATGGTTATTGGCTGCAAAGGTAAGAGATCAGCTATGTTTCAGGGAGACTTGGCCAACACAAAGGCTTGCTGAGATGGAATTGTTATACGAATTTTAAATAGTAAAGAAGGCCAGATTGAGTTTGGCAATTTAACCCTGCTCAAAGCCTTGATTGAAGAAGTATCAAGAATCCATTCAAGTTCCAGTATATTTCTACCCAAAAAACAAAAAAAAAAAGTCCCAGTATATGGTGCCTGGAACCACTTCTCTTTTTTGCTTCTCTTCTTGTAAATGTTCACTTTACTTGTGAATTCATGTATAGGCTTCATGTTTATGTTAGTGAAACTTGTGTCTATACAAAGCACAAAAATCTTTTGGATCTTTGGATGTAAGAAAATACCTTTGAGTAAGGTATGTTCCTTAATCTAGAATCTACTATATGATTTCGATGATATAGCTCACCAGGAATGCGCTCTGATCTATTAACCAAAGGCAAATTGGGCACAAAATTCATTTTTATTCGGGAAACACCTTTGTCAAACCATAGAGTAGAGAGCCCTTTCTAAAAGAAATAGAGACCTAATTTTGTTTCCCTTTTTCTTTTGAAATCCTCGAAGAGCAACTCATCTATCTTGGAAGAGAAGTAATGATGCACTTGGACCTTTATTCGCTGCTGTAACTGGAGTGCTGCTGTGCCCCGCTGTGCACACTTGGACGCTGCTGCGCCGCATGATGCGCACAGCAGCACTCCAATTATAGCAGCAGATAAAAATTCCACTTTCATGGTAATTTAGGCTACTTTTGTATCAACAGGAAATATTTTATAGAAATTTTGTTTTGAAGGAAAAGAAAACCGTATAGGAATGAAAATAAATAGAAAAAGGCAAAATTTTTAATGAAAGAACAAAAAAAGTATAGATTAAGGTAGAGGTCATGAGAAGTGTAGTGAATAATCTCACATCAACTAATAGACCTTGGATGACTTCGGCTTGATTTGGTATGATTTCTATTTCAATTTTGGATTGATTTCATGAAATAGTCAACAAATAGAATTTTGGTCAAACAATTGAAATTGTTTTGGTGGTATCAATATGAAATATTTCAAGAATAAAAAAAATCCAATTGGTTGTTAAATTTCTGAGAATACATTCTCTATATTTCTTTGGGAAGGGTGGAGGTGGTTGTGGCGGTGGCGGGAGGTGGTGGCGGTGGTTGCACGAAAATAGTGGGTCTGATCTCCATCCAATAGCTTAAGCTTTTAATTTGACACTTTAATATAATAGCAGAGCCACCATACCACTATGTTAATGACATTCATGTACTGGTACCCAAAAAAATGGGTGGCAGATAAGGGAGAGTGTCGAGAATAATTCCACATTGACTAATATAACATTTTCAATGACTTCATATACCAGTGGGCTTGTTCACTTAATAGATTAAGCTTTTGGGTTGGACATTAATTCAACAAAAAGTTTCATATATTCATATTATGGTTTGGTAAGACAGACATAAGTGAATTTATATTACATAAGATGAGAGAGAATACATAGTCAGCTTGAGAAGCCACCTTCATGTCCTGTCAAAACCATCACCTTCCCCTCATCCTTTTGGGCTTTCGAAAGAATATCCTTACCGGTTCTTACATTTTAAGGGAATGACGATGTTGTTGCTATTTTCATCATCACTTCCTCATACCATCTTAGTTGAATTCTTTCCTGTGTCCATTTCTTCGGCAGAGTTCCCAAAGAGTTTTCTCCATTTTCAGGATTGACGTGTTGCTCTTGTGAACTCACCATCTACCTTTCTTTCACAACCATTGACTTCCTTTGATTTGAGGATTTTCCTTTGAGTTTTGACTGAGTGACCATCAAATTCGCCTATTTTCTGTTGGTGGGTATCTCGTTCTCCCATCTTTATTGATTTCCTTTTTGGCTGTTTTGCTTGGTTTTTTCTTTTTCAAAATTCTTGGGTTTTGTTTGCTGAAGAGGGGTTTTTTTTTTCTGAATTTTCTTCACGCCTGGACCCTTAAGGTAGGTGTAGGTCCTATTTTTTCTTGCCCATGTCAAAATGTAATCATTCATTGACTTTCAACATCTTAAGCATCGCCTCAATCAAAAAGAGACATTTTGTAGGTATTACATTTTGACACCTGGGGAGGGGGGGGGGGGACCTTTCGGTGATGATGATCATGGCCCACCTAACTCTTGTTGTGGCGATTGTGTGACAAAAATTACCCTTCTACCCATCTCAGAATTTGGATACCAAAGTTTTCCCAAATAGACCAAAACTCCTAGGATAACCTTATTTAGCTGGTCTGAACACGTACATAAAATTTCACCCAAATTTTATGTCATTTATGAAAATGACTGTTTTACTCTTGGTATGTATTATCTCGGTATTCGAACCTTTTTGATTTGAGCCGAAAGTCTTAGGATGGCTTTATTCAACTATTTTGAGCTTACGCTTAAAATTTCATTCAAATATGATGATGTTGAGTCTCCATCCAATGTGAAATGACATTTTACCCCTGACATAATTTCGGTGTCTGAACCGTTCTGATTTAAGCCAAAACTCTTAGGATGATCTTATTCAGCTATTTTGAGCATATGCATAAAATTTAGTTCAAATCTGATACCTTTAGGACTTCAATCGGTGTAAAGAATCATTTTGCAAGTCTCACACATTTGTCGGGCATTTTTGGCCAGTTCCCCAACAAAATTCAAAGTTGATCACCGTACGGATAGAAAGTACTCAAAGAGAGATTTGTAGCGATATAAGGTGTGTCAAATTTGGCCTTACAGATTGAAAATTATTAATGTTTTAATTTAAACCTTTAAAATCAAAAAGGTAAAAAAAAAGTTGATTGTTTTTAATCCTCTCCAATTCTTTGAAGTGTGTAGGTAATTCGGGGTGGAGATGTCAATACTTGGCAGCTTGGACATCCAATGGTCTAAGCTCATTGATTTTTTTTTTGGATGTCCGAATTGCTAGATGTCGACATCTCAACCTCGAATTGCCGCACTGCACACTTTTAGAGAATTGGAGATGATATTTTTCTGTGCAGCCCTACCCTTCGCCAGCCATGCGTGTAGTTGCATGGTAAGCCATGCGTGCATGAGGCACGCATGGCTTATCCTTACAAGATCCTCTCTCTGAGTCTTTGGTTAAAAAAAATAAAAACCCCCTTCTCTCTTTCTTATTCTTGGAGCTTTGCAACTCGCGTTGGGGTCCTCTACTGCCAAGCTGCCCCTATTGCTGTGTGCGCCCCAGACACAACCAGGCAGCAAAAAAAACCGTCCTACCCCTACCCGAGCGAGGGTAAAGCGGTCTTTACGACCTTACTGTGTCTGAAGCGCATGACAGTAGGGGCAGCTTGGAAGTAGAGGATCCGGATCTCTGCAACTCACACCCTCGCGGATCCAGATCCTATCCATCGAAGAGATCACTTAATAAATGCACAATGAAGCATCCAACGGTTGGGCTGACTGGCACACATCCCAGCGCATGCCTAGTCAGCTCGCCTCCAACTCCCTCCGCCTCGCCGCCCCACTGCCCTCCCACCCCCTCATCTTCCTCCCCTTGTCGCTGCTCCTGCGCACACCCCTACCTCCACCCAACACTGTCACAATGTCTCCCTCCCCTGTCGGTATTTATTTCTTCTTCCATTGCACCGGCTATATGCCTCCTCTTACTTTGTGAATGACACACGCCATCATTATCCAAAATCAATTCATAATATTCTTGATAAATGTAAGAGAGAGGAACTGATTGAATTGATGAACCAACAATGGCTAAGAAAGAAAATATGGTAGGGTTTGATGATAGATGTATAGATTCTTTTTTTAAGCCCTGAAATATATAATTCCACATTAGATGAGGAAGTATTTTCCACCGATATGGATTCTCAGTTTCAAATCTCTGTCCAAATACGCAGGAACTCGTAGTGGAAGCACAGATGCTGATCGCTGAAATGCTAACATGTAAGATTCTATTATATAATTATAGTGTATAGAGCCCTTTCTCTTTTATGGAACTCTGAAAAGCACTTTTTGAGACGTTTCACCTGCTTGTTTTTGGCTGAAACTTGGTTAGTTGGACATAAATCCTCCATCACATGAACCCACCTATATATTACCACATGTTAGTTTCCTTTAATAGTACACATGGACTCAGTTTTATGAAGATCTGGATGACTGCATCCATCTTACACCTTGTCATGGGTTTGCCACAGCCCATACCAAATCTGATGTGGTGATGCCTTTTTCCTTGCTTGCCAAAGCATAAAATATGGGTTGCTGCCCTATCCCCTTTCCACTCCCTGACTCCCTTCCACCTCAGGATGAGTAAGGAAAAAAAAAGAAGCCAAAACCCTAGCTTTACAGGTAAGCATACATGTGCTTTGTCTTTAATAATAGAAGCCATATTATAATTGTCTTTTCTTTCTAAGCAGGATAATTTTGACTTCACTGTTTGTACCTCTAAATAGTGTAATCTTCCATAATGATGTAATATTTAATACTTATTTTTGTATTTTTGTCAAATCAGTATAATATCTTGTGTGGTATTTGATCATAAGATTTGGGTTGATCTGTGATTTTTATTTTGTAAATATTACTTCTAAGCAATGCTCTCACCAAGAAATGTCCCTTCCACAAATGACGAAAGCCCAAATATATGGCTTGAGGACCATTTTCCTCTGTTTCTATTGAACTAACTGAAAGCTTCAGACCTAATTGCATATGGGATTTGAATATATTTGGGACCTCTTCTGTGGGTCTTCAATTGTAACTTATACGAAACTAATTACTTTTTGAATAAGAAATAACAAGAATATCAAATGACTAATTATGTCATTCTCCTGGAAACTTAAAAAGTAGTAACAATGCTGGAAAGACAATCTTTCTGTGCCATCAAAGATCCTATGGGTAAATGGTCATATACGAATTGCATAATCACCTCCACCTTTCCTCCCTACTTTTCAACATGGAGAAAATCACATATCAGATTGGACCTTTCCAAGCTCTTTGAAAGGCCATCAGACAAAATTCTATGGGACCTCTTTATTTGTTTTTCTTTATCCTTATCTCTGTCTTTATTGCTGTTGATGAGCCATAGATGACTTGGCAACAGAATCTTGTGATTCACTCACCACCCAACTCTGTTCCTTTAAATATACTACCAAAGTGCAAGTTTTGCTCTACCAGTGAAAGCCATTCATCTTCTTCTCTGGCCTTGGAGAACATTTGGGTCTTGCAGTCTAAGATAAGATAGACGAGGCTCTTCAAATAGGAAGCGTTAGGAGATCGAATCTGTGTTCATCCAATATGAAGAACCAATTTCCAGATCATGTCATAGGAATTCCAGTGAGCTCAGTATCTTATACAGTTGAAAAATCAGCAGAGAAACATACTACTGTATCGGAAACTGCTAGCCCATATTTTATTTCCACCCCTCCAAAGGAGTCTCCCAGATCCAAACAATGTAATCTCTCTCTCTGTGTGTCCATCTATCTATCTATATCATGTATTGTATATATATTCAACAGCTAATTTGTGAGATTATTAGCTATAACAAAAGAATTTAAATCTTTAAGCTATGCATTAATGGTTTAGCTTTGACAATGCAGATAGAGTTAACACACTGATAGAATGGATCAACAAGCTGGGAAAAAAAGCTGACAGTTTCACACATGGAGTTCGTGATCATGGTAACTATCTTTGTGTTAGTATTGAATTATCTATTTCTTCTCTAAATTAGAATTACCATTGGTTAGAATAATGAACAGAATTTAATGTTGTTCCAAATTGTTGGATGTTACAGTTAAATTGGGGCCCAAGGTATCTTCAACTGTGAAGGGGAAGTTGAGGTTGGGTGCCAGGATTCTTAAAGAAGGTGGTGTTGAGAAGTTATTCAAGCAGATCTTCAGTGTTAGAGAAGGAGAGAAGCTATTGAATGCTTCCCAATGTTATTTGTCAACAACAGCTGGTCCTATTGCAGGGCTCCTCTTTATCTCCACTGAAAATGTTGCCTTCTGTAGTGAGAGATCTCTTACATTCACTCTGCCGACACAGGAGTTGATTAGAGCACCTTACAAGGTAATTCAGGATTGAAATTCCACAACTTCAAATTTCTTGAAAATCTCCCTCTCTCTACCTGCTCTTTCTTCAGATGATCGTATTAAATATTCACTCAACACATTCTTATAATCTTATACAGGTCATGATTCCATTAAAGAAGATAAAGGGAGCCAACCAAAGTGAAAACGTGAACAATCCAAACCAGAAGTACATACAAGTAGTTACTGTGGATAAATTTGAGTTCTGGTTTATGGGTTTTCTAAATTATCAGAAAGCCTTCAAGTATATTCAACAGGCCATCTCTCAATCTTAAGATTAATTGACTTTTCCTACAAGGAATTCAGACAAGGTTAAAGTATCATGTACATATTTCTTAAACCTGGTAATGGGTGACAACCTTCATGGGTGTGGAGAATCCCCCAGGCAATGGTGATTCTCTGTACTAGTCTGGACTGATCTTTCAGTGCCACATCATGAAACTCAAGTGCCCTGAGTACTATAAGAACTGAGAGGCTAAAGAAAGGAGGGGGAATTGATCAGCTCTCTATCCTCAAGAGAAGAAGTTCAAGTAATACACAGCACGCCCATGAGAGATTGAAGCACAGAAGATAAACTAATTTTAGCCCTCATGATCCAATCTTTTTGAAGAGAAGGCCATCTGTAAAGCTCCTGTCAATACATGGTGCAATTGCTTCCTCTGGCTCTGGCATATCTTGAAGGTTCACAACGAAGCTAGTCTCAAAGTCCAGAATCCAAACCCACATCATAGCTTCCATAAGGCATGAAGATTTCAGAGAGTTTTCAATTCCCAGCCAGAGAAACATCATCTGGTTCTCAAACAGTGCAAAAGCGAATGGAGGTCTAATTCTGAATAATACGTGCATTCTCAATGCAAATGATGGTATGGTAAGAGATCAGCTATGTTTCAGGGAGATTTGGGCTGACACAGAGGTTAGCTGAGATGGAATTGTCATACAAATTTAGATAGTAAAGAGGCCAAGTTGAGTTCAGCAATCTAGTCCTGATCAAAGCCTTGATTGAAGAAGCATTAAGAATCCATTTTATTGAAGTTGTCATGTCCCTGTAAATGGTGCCTTGGACCACCTCTCATTTTTGCTTATCTTCTTGTAAATGCTAACTTTATTCACATGAATTCATGTATATACTTCATGTTTATGTTAATGAATTTATGTCCAGGCAAAGCCCTAAAGTTTTTTGGATCTTTAGATGTAAGAAAATATATTTGAGTAAAGTGTACCTTAATCTTGTAGTTGATTTCGCTGATACAGCAGACCAGAAATGAACTCTAATCTATTAACCAAAGGCAAATTTGGCAACAAAACTCATTTTTATCTGGAAACACCTTTACCAATCCGTGGAGTAGAGAATTCTTTCTAAAAGAAATAGAGATCTAATTTTTGTTTCTTTTTTTCCTTTGAAATCCTCAAAGAGCAACGAATCTATCTTAGAAAATAAGTAATGATGCACTTTCATGGTGAGATAGGCTCCTTCTGTTTCAACACAAAATATTTTATAGAAATTGTCTTAAAGAAAAGAAAACGGGATAGGAATGAAAATAAATAGAAAAAGGTTAAATTTTTAATGAAAGAACAAAAAAAACATAGAGATTAAAGTAGAAGTCATGAGAAGTGTGGCGAATAATCTCACATGAAATAACAGACCTTTGATGACTTCATATACCAATTGGGTCTCTCCACCTCATAGCTTAAGCTTTCTAGTTGAATACTTCAATATAGTATCAGGGCCATCAGGCCCACTATGTTGATGACATTCATGTACGGTTACCCAAAAAAAGAGGTGGCACACAAGGGAGTGTGTCAAGAATAATTTCATATCGACAAATTTGAGACCTTCAATGACTTCATGAACTAGTTGGGCTTCTTCACTTAATAGATTAAGCTCTTGGGTTGGACATTCAACAAAAAGTTGCATATTTTCATGGTAGCAGAGGTGGTTGTGCTAAATTAAAGTTTGGTAAGGCAGACGACATAAGCGTATTTAAATTAAGATGGGAATATCTCATTTTTTTCAAAATCTATGTCTGTGTTTCCTGTTTTCCATCAATCCCAAAGAAACCTTTTGAATTGGATGTTAATAGGTGAGTATGCCATTTTCTGATTCATATTTTGAAACAATTCAACACTATCTTTCCCTCAACTTTTTATATAAAATTTTCCTTCTTGGGCAGTTGGGGGCTCAACTTTCCTTGAACTTTTGCATATATAGATTTCCATTTAGTAAGTAAACGGACTCCCATGGATCATAGCTTACTGTTGGACTTGGTCCAATCCCTTGTTTTGGCTCATGATCTTGTGTGGAATAAAATTTACCTCTGAGAAAAGATGGATCTGACTCAAGCCACTGATTTTGGCCATTTTTTTTGGCTTAGCTTCATTGAGTTTTGTAACATAGATCTATAGCCCTACATTTTCCAGTCCACCTTCTATCACATACTCCAATACTTGACCTAATAAAGTTTCAAGTCCCTATAGTATGGGATGTTTGTTTGGCCTATGAGAGTTGGGAGCTGATTCAGTTCTGATGTGTTAATACTATTCACTTTTCTCTAAAGCATAAAATAAGAGTTGCTGCCCTATGCCCTTTCCATTTCCATACCACCAAATCCAGATTAGATTCTTTTGTTACTTACATGGTTTTGTGCTGAGATGGTGATCGATTAAACAAAATATCATTATCTTGCTTGGCCTACTGCCCACTCTCTTCCACCTCAGCATGAAGAGAAAAGAATGCAAAAAGGCCTGTATTACAGATAAGCACATGTGGATACTGTCTCTAATGGCTTTAATTGGCTTATTGTTATTCATCGACAGAATTTAACTTCATCTGCTCAACTCTCTAATTGATCTTTAAGGAAAGAAGTGGTTGTTGGGCTTTCTTAAATGGATGCAGTCTACCCTTGATGACATTGTATCTAACCGTCTCTCTGAAATCACCGGATTATTATAATTTTCAGTGTGACACTTGATTTGCTTTGGGCTATGCTTTTATGTTTTAGCAAGAAATCAGAAAGTTAGATTGCCAACACAAAAAGCTTCACTGCCCACATCAGAGACACAAGCAGCAAAAGATAAAGGAAAAATAATATATGATAATCATGCCAACAGAACAAATCTAATGATCCATTACTGTTCCTTCTAAGAATGTTAGAATGGATGATTTTGATTCTACGGTCAGTGAAGTTAGTCTCACAAATGTGTGAGATCTAGATCGATAAATCACTTGATCTGGACCATATGAAATTATGTTAATAGTCATTTGGTGCTTCTATGGATTATGTGATTTCTAAGCGGACAAGGCTGACTCAGTACCTCACAATCAGGGGGGACAAATTTCTTATCCTTGAAAGTTGTCATTGTTGACCCAACCACCTGTGATCTCCAATTGAAAATGTAATTATTTCCTTTATATTGTCTGCAAGATACTATAGATATAAATATGAGTTTTTATAGTAACTTCTTGGTAACTGGTTTTTTGGGGTACACAAACCATAAGAAATAAACAAGAATACAAAGTTTGTATTCTTTTCACTATTATAAGAACATTTGAGTACTACTGAAGAAAGATATTCAGCTCATATATGAGGATGTTTACTCAAAGTTGTATGTTTAGTTGCACAGTTAATTCTAATATTACAAACAGATGTAAATAAGAAGTGATTGTTTCATTTGATTGAGGCCTTCCTAGGTTTAAATTCTATCACAACAATTGATATTATTTAACTAGAATAACCAATATCTTCCTTTAAAAAAATTAAAAAAAAAAATGTTATTCTTAGGGAGATTGACAAAGAATACAGAGACTTTTCCAAGTTCTTTGAAAAGTCATGGAAGGACACAACAGCCACTAGAAGCTTTTCTTTTTTGTATCTCTGTGCCTATATTCCTGTTGGTGAGCCATGGATTACACTGCAGAAGAAAGGTATGATTAACCACCCAACTTTGTTCCTTCAAATACATAAAAGGACTCCAAGGTTTGAGTTCTGGTTTATGGGATTTCTAAATTACCTGAAAGTTTTCAAGTATCTTCAACAGGCCATTTCCAAATATTTAATGAGTTAGTTTTCAGCAATGATACCAAAAGGATCATAATTACCCCCATCTCCTTTGGAATCCCTTGTACGAAATGAAAAAAGGTTCACAGTTGCAGATCATGTATAAATTGAGTTAATGATGTAAGATAGCTCTACAATTCTTCACCACTAATCATAGACTTATATTGTTACACATATTCCATGCAGGATATTGTTTCATCTCTTCCAGGTTTTCTCATTATTGTAATTACAAAACATATATGTGACTGAAATTGTACCTGAAATCCCATTGGAAGTGTAAATCATTCTTGGGGGAGCATACTTTCTTGCAGGTTGATCTAGCTAAAGTACTTTTTCCGAGTAACTAGTGCCACTATAAACTTTTCTATTTTTTACTGAAGGGATTGTAGCTGAGGGCCCCTTGTCATGAGTTTGCCACAGCCCATATCAAATATGACCTATTTTCATAAGACAATGTTTTCAGTTTCACCAACCCAATAAAAGCTTCAAGCCCTACAAAATGGGATATTTGTTCTTATGTCTGGCCTATGAGAGGTACGAGGTGATGCTAATTCCATGCTTGCCAAATCATAAAATATGGGTTGCTGCCCTATCCCATTTCCACATTAGTTTTTGTCAAAGAAAAGCCTTGGGAGGGGGGGCTCTTTTGTATGTTACCTCATGTATGGATCATTTCTGATGAGGTGGACGCTGTGGAAAGAGCTGAAGCATCTTTAGTTGCCTGGCCTACTAGCCACTCCCTTCCACCTCAGGATGAGTGAAAAAAAAACCAAAACCTCTGCTTTACATATAAGCATACATGTGCATTGTCCTTGATAGAAGGCTTTTTATAATTATCTTTTCTTTCTAACCAGGTTTTGACTTCACTGTTTGTATCTTTAATAAAATTTCTAAGAAGAGTAGTGGTTGGGTTTTCTGATTGATTAGTGCAATCAGCCATAGTGATGTAATATTTAATGCTTATTTTTGTCAAATCAGTATACTATCTAGTGTGGTATTTGATCATTAGATTTTGGTTGGCAAGTGATTTTTTTTTTTTTTTTTTTGTAAAATATTAATTCTAAGCAATGTAGCTTGCAAAAATAAGGAAAGCCCATGGCTGCATCAGAGAGACAAATAGCATAAAATATGAAAATGAAAATATATGATGTTTTGTGATTGAAAAGTTCTACTTCAAGTGCAATGCTCAGTAAATGTAGCATCCCAGTATCACTGAGGAAAGACCATTTTCCTCTGTTTCTATGGATCATCATATAGTATCGAGATGTATAGTGCTGACTAAGTGGCAAGCAATAAGGCTGTCTTTTAAAGTTAGCGATGTTGAACCAACTGAAAGCTTTAGACCTAATTGGGACCTCTTCTATGGGTATTCAATTGTTACTCCTCCTAAAAATTGTTACTTTTGACCAAGAAATAACAAGAGTATCAAATGCCTACTTATGTCATTCTCCTAGAAACTTAAAAGTAGTAACAATGGTGGAAAGACTATTTCTATGCCATCAAAGATCCTATGTGAAAAGTTGTAAAATTTGGCCATTGAGATGTAAGTGGGGTCCTCTATCACATGGACTAATTCATGTTCTGCCAAATGGCAAATAGTGAAATGTCGTACTTCATTAGACATAGTGACAGGGAAGTGTTAACAAAACAGGAATTTCGTGAATGGCTTGAATGATCAATGAGATCAGTCAAGCTCTCTATTTATAATAATAATAATAAAAGAGATTACAAAGGGAAACACTGTTCACGATACTGTTCACATGAACAGTGTCACAGCCCAAATTACAATTCTACCCATGTTAAAAAGTATATAAATAAAGCATAAATAAAATACCAAAAATACCCTTATAATATCGGGTAACACATCTCAACACTCCCCCTCAAGTTGGGGCATAGATATCACACATGCCCAACTTGACTAGACTAGGATAAATCAACTTCCCACTCAACCCTTTGGTGAAGACATTAGCCAGTTGATCTCCAGACTTCACAAAAGGGATAGAAATCTGCCCACTCTCTAACTTCTCCTTGATGAAGTGTCTGTCAATCTCCACATGTTTGGTACGGTCATGCTGCACTGGATTGTGGGCAATGCTAATTGCTGCTTTGTTGTCACAGTACAACATCATCGGAAGATGAACAGAACCACGGATATCAAGGAGTAAACTCTGAAGCCACAGTAACTCACATATGCCCTGGGCCATAGCACCGAATTCAGCTTCAGCACTAGATCTTGCCACAACATTTTGCTTTTTACTCCGCCATGTGACCAGATTTCCTCCAACAAAAGTACAATAACCGGAGGTAGATTTCTTATCAGGGTTACCACCCCAGTCAGCATCCGTGTAAGCCTCAATGCGAAGATGGTCATGAGGAGACAAAAGGATCCCCTTTCCTGGAGCTGACTTCAAGTAATGGAGAATACAAAGAACAGCAGCCATGTGAGTGGAATAAGGATCATGCATGAACTGGTTCACAAGACTCACAGCAATGGCAATATCTGGTCTGGTGTGGGAGAGATAAATCAGCTTGCCCACCAATCGTTGATACCTGCCCTTATCAACAGGTTCACCATCCTTCTCTTGCAGACTGGTAGTAGCTTCCAAGGGAGTGTCATAAGGATGACAACCAAGCAAACCAGTCTCTGATATTAAATCTAGAACATACTTTCTCTAGGAGAGAAACATGCCTTTTGGAGAACGGGCAACTTTAATCCCAAGAAAATATCTTAGCTGTCCTAGATCTTTTATGTCAAATTCCCGTCCCAAGAAAGCCTGCAGGTGAGAAACTTCATCTGTATCATTACCAGTCACAACTATGTCATCAACATAAACTATGAGAAGAGTGACCTTTTCTCCCTTTCACTTGATGAACAGAGTGTGATGAGCATTACTCTGTTTGTATCCACAGGAGACCATGGCTTTATGAAACCTACCAAACCATACCCGTGGAGATTGCTTCAACACATAGAGTGCCCGTTTGAGCCTACAAACTTTCCCATGGGTCTTGTCAGAGGAAAAACCAGAGGAACATCCATATAAACCTCCTCTTCCAACTCCCCATGAAGAAATGCATTTTTTACATCCAACTGCTGTAGGTCCCAGCCAAAGTTGACAGCACAAGACAGTAAGACCTGGACAGTGTTCAACTTCGCAACAGGGGAAAATGTCTCCTGGTAGTCGATCCCATAAGTCTGAGTGAAGCCTCTGGCCACAAGCCTGGCTTTATATCTATCCACTATTCCATCTGGCTTCTGTTTGACAACAAATACCCATTTGCACCCGACTGGTTTCTTACCCGAAGGAAGAACAACTAGCTCCCAATGTCTCATTTTTAAGTAAGGCCGTTATTTCTTCCATCATGGTTGCTTTCCACTTAGGATCTGCAATCGCCTCCTACCATTTCTGAGGAATAGAAATAGAGGAAAGAGAAGAAACAAATGCACGATAGGAAGGAGATAAAGCATCATAGGAAACAACATTGGAGATGGGGTGTTGGGTGTATGACCTAAGGCCTTTATGAACAGCAATAGGTAAGTCAAGGGAGCGATCCTTACCAGATGATGTAGCAGGGTCTGGATCTGGATCAAGTGCAGACAATTGTTGAGGTGGTATGGTGGTGGTGGTAGTCTCAACTTGTCCTGTGCGCTCCCGGGTATATACCTTATCAACAGGGATTTGACTGACTGGTCTACGCTCCCCCTGAATAGGAGCCACTGTAGGAGCTGAAGTTATAGAGGGCTCCCCCTAAATAGAAGCCGGAAGAATAGCAGGCACATCTTCAAAACCCTGATCCTGCTCCCCCTGAAGAGGTGTCTGGGAATAATATGACAAGGACTCATGGAAGACAATATCCATGGAGACAAAAGTACGACGAGAAGGTGGATGGTAACACTTGTATCCTTTTTGAGTCGCAGAACAGCCCAGAAAAATACACCGAATGATCCATGGATCAAATTCAGGGCCCCACACATCAGAATGAACCAAAGCAAAAGGAGACTCACTTCTTTTATTTAATGGAGAATAATTGGAATGAGTCTGTTTGGCCAAAACACAAGCCTCACATAAAACTCATTCCTATTACAATGCTTAATCAAGCGCGGAAACAAAAGAGATAAAATACTAAGGGATGGATGACCAAGTTGACAGTGCTAGAGATGAAGGTCAGGGGACGAGGTGGACTGTAAATGATGAGCTGTAGAGGAAGCCGAATGCAAAGTAGAAGGCTGACCCGGGTCAAGTAAGTAGAGTCCACCCTGCATCTTACCACCCCCAATCGTGCGCCCCGTCTCCAGATCCTGTGTGACACAATGAGAAGGGAAAAAAGTCAGTTTGCAGTTCAGATCTCTAGTGAGACTACTAATAGAGAGAAGGTTGGTAGAAAATGATGGAACATGCAAAACAGATTTTAATGAAAGGGTAGGTGAGCAGCGTATAGAACCCGTCCCATTAATAGGAGAAAGGGAACCATTACTACTCGAACATTGTCTTTGCTAGAAGATGGAGAATAAAGATGAAATACATGGGAGGAGCCAGTCATATGGTCAGTGGCACCGGAATCTATAATCCAAGGATTTGATACGGCCGATGCACACAGACTACTGACTGGAGTACCTGAGATAAAATTAGAACCAGGAGGGGTAGCAGGTGCAGATGCCGTAGTGGAGGCAGCGGAAGAGGCCTGTAGCATGCGACGAAAAGCTAGGAGCTCATCTTGAGTTAGCCCAATGTCAGATGAAGGGGCAGCAGCAACAGTAGTAGGAGAATCAGCCATATGAGCCTTGGGCTTAAACTTCCCACGGGCTTTCTTTTCCTCAAAATCAGCAGGCTTCCCATGGAGCTTCCAACATTGAGCCTTAGTTTGATAGGGCCTGTTGCAGTGTTTACACTTGACAGGACCTTTAGGGACAGCAGTACCACCATCAGTAGTGGTAAGAGAAGGAGTACTGGAAGCAACTTGCAAGGCGGATTGATCAATAGTCGAGGAATGCAGCATAGCAGTCTGACGAGATTCCTCATTATGAACCAAGGCAAAGGCCTGCTCTAGGGATGGAAAAGGGGACTGCCCAAGTACTTGCACCCGAATAGGATCAAACTCTATATTTATTCCAGCCAAAAAATCATAGACACATATTTTGTCAAAGTGTTTGCGATAGGCAGCCAGATCAGTAACAGTAGAGGGCTGATAGTCGGAGTAATGATCTAATTGCTGCTACATGTTCTTAAGGGTAGCATAGTATTTGGAGACAGAGAGCTCCTGTTGGGTAGTGGCATTAGCCTTCTTTCTAATCTCATAGACCTTTGCATCATTCCCCATGCGACCATAAGTCTCTTTGGCACCATTCCAGATAGTATGGGTTGTGTCCAGTAGAAGAAAATTATCTGAGATATCCTTTTGCATAGAATGGATCAAGTAGGACATCACCATCACATCATTAGATAATCACTTGTTGAGCTGAGAACCCTCTTCCACAGGTTTAGTTGTTGTCCCAAGAGGATGGCCAGTGAGGCCACGGCCAGCTACTGTCAAATAGGTAGACCGAGACCACTTCAGGTAGTTAGAGCCATCAAGTTTGATTGCAAGGGGAAGAAAATCAGTCCGGGATTGGCCGAAGAAGAATCTGAACCAGTCATTGCAGCAGGTAACCAAATCTTCAATGAAGCAGCAAACAAGCAAAAAATATCCAAAAAAAAATTCTGGAATCGACCCCCAATAGAAGAGGGCTGTATTGGAGTAAAAAATCTCAGATATGTAGGCTGGGAATGATGTCGAATGAAGGCAGCAAGGGTGCCTATCAGATGCAACAGAAACCAGTAGCCCAACCCCAAGATCAATTAATGTCAGGGTTTTGAAAAAAACCCTGAGAAGAGAGATCGATAAGGGGCTGGGGTCTTCAACCAATCTGATGAAGTGAATAGGGGCTGAGAACAATATTAAATAAAGATCCCACAATAGAAGATGCAGTCGAAACAGATGTCGAGGCCTGATCTCCAAAAAAAAAATAGGAATCTTCAAGTCGCAGACAGTTCTTCAGCTCCACTCGATCCAAAAAAGAGGCATAAAAAAGGAGGTATGTTGGGGCAGCAGCTAGATCATTACGATCACCTCAGTAGTGCTGCTCTGATGGGAGAAGAAGAACCAAAAGAAAGGAAGAAAGAAGAAGGGAAGAAGCTCGATGGAGGGAAGGAGAAAAAAATCGAAGGGAGGGAGGTGGGTTTTGAAAACCTAGATCAGAGTGTATTTGGCTCTGATGCCATGTTAACAAAACAGGAATTTCGTGAATGGCTTGAATGATCAATGGGATCAGTCAAGCTCTCTATTTATAATAATAGTAATAAAAGATATTACAAAGGGAAACACTGTTCACGACACTGTTCACGTGAACAGTGTCACATCCCAAATTATAGTTCTACCCTTGTTCTAAAGTACATAAATAAAGCATAAATAAAATACCAAAAATACCCTTATAATATCGGATAACACATCTCAACAGGAAGAAAACCCTATTTTTATTTATCTAAATAACCTATATGGTCTTATCCTTCTTTTCTCCCCCACCCCCCCAAAATGGAGAAATTCTTAAGTAAGACTGGCCTTTCTAAACTCTTGGAAGGCCATCAGACTGAACAGTCAATGGTAACTTTTTCTTTTTTCTTTCTTTTTCCATATTTGTCTTTATAGATGTTGATGAGCCATAGATGACTAGACAAAAGAATGTTGTGGTTCACCATCCAATTCTGTTCCTTTAAATATACTACCAAAATGCAAGTTTTGCTTCACCACTGAAAGCCATTCGTCTTCTTCTCTGGCTGAGGAGAACATTTGGGTCTTGTAGTCTAAGATAAGAGAAAACAAGGCTCTTCAAATAGGAAGCGTGAGCAGACTGAATCTGTGTTCATCCAATATGAAGAACCAATTTCCAGATCATGTCATCGGAATTCCAGTTAACTCACTATCTTATACAGTTGAAAAATCAGCAGAAAAACCTACTACTGTATCAGAAACTGCTAGCCCATATTTTATTTCCACTCCTTCAAAGAAATCTCCCAGATCCAAACAATGTAATCTCTCTCTCTCTCTCTCTTGTATTGCATATATTCAACAGCTAATATGCTAAAACTATTAGCTATAACAAAACAATTTAAATCTTTAAGCTATGCATTAATGGTTTAGCTTTGACAATGCAGATAGAAGTTACACACTGATAGAATGGATCAACAAGCTGGGAAAAAAAGCTGACAATTTCAAACATGGAATTCGTGAGCATGGTAACTATCTTCTTGTTAAGGTTGAAGATCTATTTCTTGTTCCCATTTTCTCCCTCCCCCCCCGCCCTCTTTTTTCGGGGGTTTCTATGATAAAAACTGTTCACTGTATGAGGACTGCAGTCTTTCTTCCGAGTATCTAGTTTTTTACTAAAAATATGCTAACATGTTTTCGAAAATTTCAATACTTTTCCTCTCTAAACTAGTATTAATTACCAATTGCTATTGTTAGAATAGAATAATGAACAGTATTTAATGTTGTTCCAAATTGTTGGTTGTTACAGTTAAATTGGGGCCCAAGGTATCTGCAACTGTGAAGGGGAAGTTGAGGTTGGGTGCCAGAATTCTTAAAGAAGGTGGTGTTGAGAAGTTATTCAATCAGATCTTTAGTGTTAGAGAAGGAGAGAAGCTATTGAATGCTTCCCAATGTTATTTGTCGACAACAGCTGGTCCTATTGCAGGGCTTCTCTTAATCTCCACTGAAAATGTTGCCTTCTGCAGTGAGAGATCTCTTACATTCACTCTGCCAACACAAGAGTTGGTTAGAACACCTTACAAGGTAAATTCAGGATAGAAATTCCAGAACTTAAATGTTCTTTGAAAACATCTCTTACTCCCTCCGCCCGCTCTTTCTTTAGATGATCCTAGTGAATATTCACTCAACAGATTCACTTTATCTTAGACAGGTCATGATTCCATTAAAGAAGATAAAGGGAGCCAACCAAAGTGAAAATGTGAACAATCCAAACCAGAAGTACATACAAGTAGTTACTGTGGATAAATTTGAGTTCTGGCTTATGGGTTTTTTAAATTATCAGAAAGCTTTCAAGTATATTCAACAGGCCATCTCTCAATCTTAAGTGAGTCAGTTCTCTGTCATTATAACAAGAGAAATGACTTTTCCTCCCAGGAATTCAGCAGAGGTTAAAGTATCAATTACATATTTCTTAAAGCTTTTAATGGGTGCCAACCTTCATGGATGTGGAGAAGTTATCTTAAAGGATCTCCCAGGCGATGGTGATTCACTGTGCAAGTCTGATCTGATCTTTCAGTGCGACATAATGAAAGTTTCTGTCGTGAATTTGTTGAGACCTCCTGAAACTAGAGAGCCTTGAGTATAAGATTTGAGAGGCTAAAGAAAGGAGGAGGAATTGACCATCTCTCTATCTTCCAGAATATGAGAGATGAAAGCACAGAAGATAAACATATCTAGACCTCATGATCCAATCTTTTAGAGGAGAAGGCCATCTGAAAGCTACTCTTAATGCATTGGTGCAATTCCTTACTCTGGTTCTGGCATATCTTGAAGGCTCATAATGAAGCTAAAGTCCAGAATCCAAACCCACATCATAGCATCTGTAAGGCATGAAGATTTCAGAAGGTTTTCAATTCCCAACTAGAGAAACAACATATGGTTCTCAATAAGTGCAAAAGAGAATGGAGGTCCAATTCCAAATAATATGTGCATTCTCCATACAAATGATGGTTATTATTGGCTGCAAAGGGAAGAGATCAGCTATGTTTCACAGAGACTTGGGCAGACACAGAGGCTTGATGAGATGGAATCGTCATACGAATTTAATAGTAAAGAAGGCCAAGTTGAGTTCAGCGATTTAGCTTTGATCAAAGCCTTGATTTAAGAACCATCAAGAATCCATCCTGTATATTATTCCAGGAAACACCTCTCATTGTCGTTTCTCTTCTTGTAAATGCTAACTTTGTTCACATCAATTCATGTATAGTTTTTTATGTTTACGTTAATGAAAATGATATCTATACAAAACACAGAAAGTGTTTTGGATCTTTGGATGTAAAGAAAATACCTTTGAGTAAAGTGTGTACCTTAATCTAGTATTTGATTTCAATGATACTGCTCACCATGAATGTGTTCTGACCTATTAACCAAAGGCAAATTCAGCAACAAAATTCATTCTTATTCCGGAAACACCTTTACCAAACCGTGGAGTAGCGATCTTTTCTAGAAGAAATAGAGACCTAATTTTTATTTCCTTCTTGCCTTTGAAATTCTAGAAGATCGAACAACTAATCTATCCTAGAAGAGAAGTAATGATGCACTTTCATATGTTAGTACATTGGAGTGCGTGGAATGTTGTTGCCATTGTTGGCAATGTATTTGGTCATAGTGGTGCTGTGGCAGTAGCTATTGGTGGTTTGGAAGAGCTGAAATGGTCAAACAGTCACCTACACAGCTATAAGGGTATTTTGGTCATTTGGAAGGGTTACAAGAGTACCCGCACTTGAAGAACACCATTTAACAGCATATTAAGTCCTTATATAGTGTTTGTCAAAGGGGCGAAGTAGCAGGTGAAGGTTTAATACTGTTAAAGTTGTGATTTCACAGGTTCATGCAATGGCAGTGACTTTAAGGTCATTTTTTGAAGGCTTAGTGGAAATTTTGGGTGAAGTGGTCTTCATGAGAAATTAACTTCGTCGAGTCACGGTTCCAACGCAACTGGTCTTGCATCATTTGAGTGTTTGACAAGAAAGTTACAGTTATTTTTTTGTTGATGCGCAAAAATAGAGCAAATCTGGAATAGGAAAAAGTTTATATACTTAGCCAAAATTTTTGGCTTATTTTTAAGTGCTATATTGTAGACAGACGTTCTCCATTATTTTGTTAAAACTCCAGAATCTCCTCGAGTGTCAGATTGGTATCTTGCATCAGATTTGGTTCCTTAAAAGAAAAAGAAAGAAAAAGAAAAAAAGGAGGACATAAAGGAAATAACTAAGGTGTAGTGAAGTGTGATGTTGGCATGACATCACCCCCATTTCTTATGAAGAAAGAGAGTGTGAAAATCTCTGACGCATTATTCCTTTTGTGCACGGTTTGTCACGAAGAGTCTCTTTATTTACGGATTTGCCACTGGTTACCAATTTTTGGAGCATTCAACTTTGGAAGGCCGTATCATGGCCATCCGATGTCCAAATGGGACGAAGTTTTTTTTGAAATTGGGTATTTTTCGAGAGGAAGCCATTGGAAGGAGTTGCAGCATCGTTTGAGTATAAAAAATTGACGATATCACTGTTTTATGCTCAATGACTCCGTATTGAAGATGGTTTGAGCAGTGGAGCGTACACAGACACGACTTCTATGCATCAGAGGCTTCATGGTTGTTGGGATTACTTTGTAAGAGGTAATCTAATTCGGTAAAACCCTATTTTTGATGTTCTAGGTTGTTTGCTCTGTTGGAACCCAAGACTGTGTGAAAACCCTAATGTTAGGTCTTGTATTAGGGGGTTTTACATTCTTGTACTCTCAATTGATGGATTGTAATATCATTCAAGTTGAAGCTTAATTGGAGAAGGGGTTGTTGCCCTCGTTTGTGTTATTGCACAAACCGAAGCAAGGATTGTAGTTCCTGGGTTGTTGTTGCAGTAAAAAATTTAAGTAGCGTATTGAGTAATATACAAAACCCTGGGTACGGTATTGCTCCGTGGACGTAGACAGTTTGGCCGAACCACGTAAATTTGGTGTCTTGTCTACTTTACTTTCCATTGCATATATTGGAGTGTGTTTGATTAGCAGAGTGGGGTGCACTGTCTGGTAGACCTGGCCACACAGTGGTTGCGAGGTGGACGCGCATGTGTGTTGTGGAATTGATAATTATGGGATTGCCCCGGCCAATCAGGTTTGCTTGAAGTCTTTTGCATCGACGTCAACACATTGTTGGAATTTATGGATTATTTTTTTATGAACACTGATTCACCCCCCTCTCAGTGTCAACCTAGGATCAACAAGTGGTATCAGAGCAAGGTTACCCAGACAGAAAAGTTTGACAACTTTAGGATTGTGAACTGAGAGACTTTCAGATGGCTAGAAAAAATAAGAAGAAGTCTAAACCTGTGTTGAGTGATGATTCAACTTCAAGGGTAGTTGTCAGAAGATCAGACATGTGGTTAGTTAGTCAATCAGATACAGAGGTTAATGAACCTACATTCATTGTTTCTGATGGTTTAGAGCATCAAATTTTAGATGGTTCTTCAGAGTCTGAGGAAGAGCTTGAAGCTGTAGTTGACATGGAGGCAGAATTACTTAGTGCATTGGAAGACCTTAAGGATGTAAGGAAAAATAATAAGAAGATCACCAAGCAAGTTGAAGACCTTGATCAGAAAAATCTTGAATTACAGGCTTAGTTGGATGATCAAAATTCAGAAAAACAAAAGTGCAGAAAATTAGAAAAAGAAAATTCTGTTATGAGAGAACTTGTGTTAGAACTACGGAAGAGAAGCACACCGCCTGAAGTTGACAGAGATAACCTGCAACAAGGTGAAGTAATTTTGAGGTTGAAAGTTGAAGTCAAAGAACTCAAATTCATAGTGGAAGCGCTTGAAGGACAAATTATACAAAAAGATGAAAAGTATTGTGAACTTTTAGATGAGTGTGTAGCACTGCAAGCACAGGTGGTACAGTCACAAGAAGAGATAAGTCTATTGCATGCACAGTTGAGTTACTCCCAAACACAGGATGACAACACTCCAAATGAGATACCCCATGCTTCTTCACCCAACAAGCAAAGAAGAAAGATAAGACAACCCCAGGCTCAATGATATTATAGATCCAGATACAACAAAAGAGCCAATTGTGATAGATTTAGAAGAACTTCACATCAGAGACAAAGATGGCAGACTCCTACAGTATGGTATAGACCCACAACCAGGTTCACTCCCCACTTCCCTGGTTGGTGTTATAGTTGTGGTTCTTACGGGCACAGGATGTCAGATTGCAGATACATTATGAGGCACAGGAGGATCATAGGCAGGGACCATAGATCTCGAAGATTTTATAGGACTGTTGTATGTTACAAATGCCAGATGCTGGGACACGTGGATAGAAATTGCAAAACCAAATTGCCAGTTGTTCAGTTTCAAAGACAGAAACAACAGTTCAGAAGAGTTCCCAAGAAGACGGATAAGCAGCATAGTCAGAAATCCCAAACAGTCAAGAAGAGGATTTGGGTACAGAAGGGAAGTATAGATATTGAGCACATTTCTTTCCTTGAGCAGCCAGCCCCCAAGGCACAAGAGAAACATAATGAGAAAATGCAACAGAAGAAGATCAAGGCAATAACAAACAGAGATTGGAGAAAAAAGAACAAGTTAGTAGCAAATGACAATTCATTGGTGGCAGAGGTAGACTTCAGAAAAACAGGTACATTAGTTGGCATGGCAACAATGAAGTCTATAGTAGGAAAGCTTGGTCAGAGGCAGAGCAGACATGGTAAGAAGACAACTAAAAGGCAGTCAGAGCAGCAACATAGACAGAAGCCAAAGATAGTTGGTAAGAGAAGAACACAGATGTATAAGTAGCATTCCTCACTACTCAGTCATCACCCAAGCTGGGTGTGGGAGTGAACACATCTCCTAAGCACTAAGGTGCACTCCGGTGCACATGGAGAGGGGGAGCTTACAAAATGCCATATTAATGCCCTCAGGTGGACTCTGGTAATAGTAGTGGAGTCTTAGGTATGTAGTGCTTGGAATCATCGAGGACATCACCAGTTTAATTCCTTTATTAATTTTTTTATTTTGGATGAATCGTCATCATATGAGGTGATATATGATTATGCAGAGGAGAGAGCAAAGTTGATGAGGTGTAAGCGATGAGGTATTTTGTAGTATGTGTGCGGGAATAATATTCATGTTGATTGAATATCTAGTGATGTCATGTGTAGGAGGAGTTCCCTATCTCTATGGGATTGGAAAAATGCAATAGATACTCCCATAGTAAATTCTTCTGATGGTACATGTGCAAGGGAGTAGGGGGAGCTTCTATGCAGGGGGAGCATCGGTACCCTTTGTACTTGTTGTCAAAGGGGGGAGAGAAGTGCATCACACAGTCAGGATGACTTTGTGCAGTGAGTTGCCAACAATTCCAAAGGGGGAGATTGTTAGTCCATTGGAGTGTGTGGAATGTTGTTGTCATTGTTGGTAACGTATTTGGTCATAGTGGTGTTATGACAGTAGCTATTAGTGGTTTGGAAGAGCTGAAATGGTCAAATAGTCACCTACACAGCTATAAGGGTATTTTGGTCATTTGGTAGGATTACAAGAGTACCCACACTTGAAGAACACCATTTAACAGCATATTAAATCCTTATATAGTGTTTAGCAAAGGGGCGAAGTAGCAGGTGAAGGTTTCATACTATTAAAGTTGTGATTTCACAGGTTCATGCAATGGCAGTGATTTTAAGGTCATTTATGGAAGGCTTAACGGAAATTCTGGGTGAAGTGGTCTTCATGAGAAATGAATTTCGTCGAGTCGTGGTTCCAACGCAACTTGTCTCGCATCATTTGAGTGTTGGAAGAGAAAGTTACAGATATTTTCATGTCGATGCGCAAAAACGGAGCAAATCTGGAATAGGCAAAAGTTTATATACTATACTGTAGACAGACGTTCTCTATTGTTTTGTTAAAACTCCAGAATCTCCTCGAGCGTCGGATCGGTATCTTGCATCAGATTTGGTTCATTAAAAGAAAAAGAAAGAAAAAGAAAAAAAGGAGGACATAAAGGAAATAACTAAGGTGTAGTGAAGTATGATGTTGGCATGACATCACCCCCATTTCTTATGAAGAAAGCGAGTGTGAAAATCTCTGGCCCATTTTTCCTTTTGTGTACGGTTTGTCACGAAGAATCTATTTATTTATGGATTTGCCACTGGTTACCAATTTTTGGGGCATTCAACTTTGAAAGGCCGTATCTTGGCCATCCGATGTCCAAATGGGATGATGTTTTTTTTTGAAATTGGGTATTTTTTCGAGAGGAAGCCATTGGAAGGAGTTGCAGCATCGTTTGAGTATAAAAAATTGAAGATATCACTGTTTTATGCTCGATGACTCCGTATTGAAGATGGTTTGAGCAGTGGAGCGTACACAGACACGATTTCTATGCATCAGAGGCTTCATGGTTGTTGAGATTACTTTGTAAGAGGTAATCTAATTCTATAAAATCCTATTTTTTATGTTCTAGGTTGTTTGCTCTGTTGGAACCCTAAACTGTGTGAAAACCCTAATGTTAGGTCTTGTATTGGGGGGTTTTACATTCTTGTACTCTCAATTGATGGATTGTAATACCATTCAAGTTGAAGCTTGATTGGAGAAGGGGTTGTTGCCCTCATTTGTGTTGTTGCACAAACCGAAGCAGGGATTGTAGTTCCTGGGCTGTTGTTGCAATAAAAAATTTAAGTAGCGTATTGAGCAATATATGAAACCCTGGGTAGGGTATTGCTCCGTGGACGTAGGCAGTTTGGCCGAACCACGTAAATTTGGTGTCTTGTCTACTTTACTTTCCATTGCATTTCTTGGAGTGTGTTTGATTTGCAGAGTGGGGTGCACTGTCTGGTAGACCTGGCCACACAGTGGTTGTGAGGTGGACGTGCATGTGTGTCGTGGAATTGGTAATTACGGGATTGCCCCGGCCAATCAGGTTTGCTTGAAGTCTTTTGCATCGACGTCAACACAGGGTTGGAATTTAGGGATTATTTTTTTATGAATACTGATTCACCCCCCTCTCAGTGTCAACCTAAGATCAACATCATGGAAGGTTAGAAACCGCTTCCTCTAAAAGGCCAACCTTGTAGGAAAGGAAGGAAACAATATGTATATCATACAGGAGCTCTAACACGGCGGACTATCCAAAGGGGGACACGAGTGGATAATTAATTTAACAGTGTGGCTCCTTTTATTTCAGCAAAGTAATTTATAGAAATTGTCTTAAAGGGGAAAATAAAACAGTATAGGAATGAAAATAAATAGAAAATGGTAAAAATTTTTAATGAAAGAACATAAAACATATAGATTAAAGTAGAGGTATTGAGAAGTGTGATAATCTCACATCAATTGACAGACCTTGGATGACTTTATATACCAGTTAGTTCTCTCTACCTAATAGCTTAAACTTTATACTTGAACTCTTCAGTATACTATCAGAGACATCAGGCCCCCTAAATGACATTCATGTAAAGTCTCCAAAAAGAAGGGGTGGCACATAAGGTAGAATGTCAAGAATAATTTCACTTTGACTAGTCTAAGTCCTTCGAAGACTTCATATACCAGTTGGGCTTCTTCACTTAACAGATTAAGCTTTTGGGTTGGACATTCAATAAAAAGTTTCATATTTTCATGTTACCAGTGGTGATTGTGCTAAATTACAGTTTGGTAAGACAGACGACATAAATGTATTTAAATTACAGATGATGAAACTATCTCAGTTTTTTCAAAATCCATATGTTTGTGTTTCATGCTTTCCATCAATCCTAAAGAAACCTTATGAATTGGATGCTCATAGTGGAATATGCCATTTTCTGATTCATTCTTTGAAACACTTCAACACTTGCTTTCCCTCAACTTTCTATATACATTCTTCTTGTGAGGCAGTTAAGGGCTCAACTTTCCTTGAACCTTTCCATATATAGATTTCCATTTAGTAATTAAATGGAATCCTATGAATCACAGCTTATGTTGGGCTTGGTTCAAACCCTTGTTTTAGCTCATGAGTTTGTGTGGAATAAAATTTACCTCTGAGAAAAGATGGATCTGAGTTAAACCAGTGAATTTGGCCAGTTTTTTTTGGCTTAGCTTCATTGAGTCTAGTAACACCGATTTGATCCCTTAAGAATGAAAATTCATGCCATCCTCAAATTCAGATACTTGAGGACACGATTTAAAGAAAACTAAGTTCTTGATAGAGAGTATTCTTTGTGAATATCCAACTCAAAAACTCGAACATTGGGTGGAGGGACTCACGGGTATTCAGAGGTGATTGGTGTTGGCAAGGGGTGCAAGAATGTGCTGATCAGGGGCAGTGGTATGTTGGTTTAGAACAGGGGCGGTGGTATGTGAGAAGGGAACAGGAGAGCAGTGATACACAAAGGTCACAAGGGGGTGGGGGTGGTAACTATCACTGCCGGAGATGACCATGATGCTCTGGAAATTGGCTCTGATGCTATGTGAATATATAACTCAAAAACTCGAACTAGTGGGTGGAGGGACTCATAGGTATATGAGGGGACAGAAGGTCTTAGGGGTAACAGATGTGGGAGTATTCTACCAACATGATTGAGGTAAATTGATATTTTTATTTAACTGGTCAATCTAGATTTAAAACTAGCGAAAGTACCACCCTGCCCCTCCCATCCCCCCCCCCCCCCCAATGAAATAAAAAATTGCATATATGTTGATGTCCCTGCATGTACTATCATTGGCTCCTGCACAGGTGCAGACATTACATGACCAGACAGCGATCTCTTGCCCTAATATATTTGATCAAAATATTGTAAGTGCTTTCCTTGGTCTCCATCCTTTATTTTTACCTCAATTGAACTTAAAATCCAAGAGATGTTCATACAAATTCGTCGATGTGCTCTTAACCCACTCTCAACTCTAGAATACATATTATGGGAACAGGTTCTCTGAGCCCCAGCACAGGGTACAGTAGCATCTCTTTTTGTATCTCTCTCCTCTAAACATGGAATGACCTTGCTGCTCTCTCATGTATGATACCATTTTGACACACCTTGTTGGTGTGTCCTTCTCGATTTCACTTGCTCAGAGAACCTTGTCCCATATATTATTTTGGTTCCCAAGTCCCCTACAAGGCTGATTGGGGTTCTTTTTATTTTCGATATTTACCTAACTAATGCCATGAAAAACCCCAAGGGGTAGCTTAGTTGGTAAGGACCAACACCTTAAAGATGTCATGAGCTCAACTCTCCTTGTGGCCTAACGAAAATAAAACTAATACCATGAAGTAATGTTTTGTTTGTGGGTCTACTTTACGTGGGCACTTGTCAATAGGATAAGGCAATCTTCTCACCGACCAAATAAAGTTTCAATTCCTATAGTGTGTGATGTTTGTTTGGCCTATTATAGTTAGGAGCTGATTCAGTTTCTGATGTGTTAATACTTTCCCATTTTTCTAAAGCATAAAATAAGGGTTGCTGCCCTATGCCCTTTCCATTTCCATACCACCAAATCCGGATTGGATTCTTTTTCCACTTACTTGATTTTGTGCTGAGATGGTGACTTAAGAAAGACACAATTAAACAAAATATCATTATCTTGCTTGGCCTACTGCCCACTCTCTCCCACATCAGCATTAAGAAAAAAGAATGCAAAATGGCCTTCATTACAGAGAAGAACATGTGGGCACTGTCTCTCTAATGGCTTTAAGGGTTTATTGTTATTGCTAAAATAACAAGAATATAAAAGATCTAATTATGTCATTCTCCTGGAAACTTTAAAGTAGTAACAATGGTGGAAAGACAATCTTTGTGGTTACTTTTCTTCCCCCACTGCCCCTGCCCACTTTTCAACATGGAGAAAATCACAAATAAGATTAGACCTTTCCAAGCTCTTTGAAAGGCCATCAAACGGAAAATTCTTTCTTTCTTTATCCATATCTCTGTCTTTATTGATGTTGATGAGCCATAGATGACTTGGCAACAGAATATTGTGATTCACTCTACCATCCAACTCTTTTCCTTTAAATATGCTACCAAACTGCAAGTTTTGCTCCACCAGTGAAAGCCCATTCATTTTCTTCTCTGGCCGTGGAGAACATTTGGGTCTTGTAGTCTCAGATTGAATCTGTGTTCATTCAATATGAAGAACCAATTTCCAGATCATGTCATTGGAATTCCAGTTAGTTCAGTATCTTATACAGTTGAAACTGCTAGCCCATATTTTATTTCCACTCCTTCAAAGGAGCCTCCCAGATCCAAACAATGTAATTTCTCTCTCTCTCTCTCTCAACAGCTAATTTGCTAAACTATTAGCTATAAAAAAAAAAAAAGAATTTAAATCTTTAAGCTATGCACTAATGGTTTAGCTTTGACAATGCAGATAGACTTGAAACACTGATAGAATGGATCAACAAGCTGGGAAAAAAAGCTGAAAGTTTCACACATGGAGTTTGTGATCATGGTAACTATCTTGGTGTTAGTGTTGAATTATCTATTCCCCCCCCCCCCCACCCTACCCTTTTTTTTTTTTTTAATGATAAGAACTGTTCTCTGAATGAGAACTGAAGAGCCTTTCTTCTGGGTATCTAGTATTAATGGACTAAAAATAACTGAACATGTTTTCTGAAATTTCTCTTTTGACAACTTTGTTTTTGTCTGAGAAAGATCTGAGCCAAAGCTTTCAATCTTTTTTCTTCTCTAGACTAGTATTGCCATTGGTTAGAATAATGAACAGTATTTGAATGATGTTCCAAATTGTTGGATGTTGCAGTTAAATTAGGGCCCAAGGTATCTGCAACTGTAAAGGGGAAGTTGGGCTTAGGTGCCAGAATTCTTAAAGTAGGTGGTGTTGAGAAGTTATTCAAGCAGATTTTCAGTGTTAAAGAAGGAGAGAAGCTATTGAATGCTTCCCAATGTTATTTGTCAACAACAGCTGGTCCTATTGCAGGACTCCTCTTTATCTCCACTGAAAATGTTGCCTTCTGCAGTGGGAGATCTCTTGCATTCACTCTGCCAACACAAGAGTTGATTAGAATAGCTTACAAGGTAAATTCAGGATAGAAATTCCACAACTAAAATGTTCTTTGAAAACATCTCTCTCCCCGCCCCTCCGCCGGTTTTTTTCTTCAGATGATCCTATTAAATTTTTACTCAACATGTTCTTATTATCTTATACAGGTCATGATTCCATTAAAGAAGATAAAGGGAGCCAACGAAAGTGAAAATGTGAAAAATCCAAACCAGAAGTACATACAAGTAGTTACTGTGGATAAATTTGAGTTCTGGTTTATGGGTTTTCTAAATTATCAGAAAGCTTTCAAGTATATTCAACAGGCCATCTCTTAATCTGCCTTGAGTTTAAGCTTTGAGAGGCCAAAGAAAGGAGGAGGAATTGATCAGCTTTTAGAGGAGATGGCCATCTTCAAGAGAAGAAGTTCAAGATATATAAACCACACCCATGAGAGATGGAAGCACAGAAGATAAACTTATGTAGATCTCATGATCCAATCTTTTAGAGGAGAAGGCCATCTGGAAGCTACTCAAAATGCATGGGTGCAATTGCTTACTCTGGCTCTGGCTTATCTTGAAGGCTCATAATGAAGCTAGTCTCAAAGTCTAGAATCCAAACCCACATCATAGCATCTGTAAGGCATGAAGATTTCAGAGGGTTTTCAATTCCCAACTAGAGAAACATCATATGGTTCTCAATAAGTGTAAAAGAGAATGGAGGTCCAATTCCAAATAATAAGTGCATTCTCCATACAAATGATGGTTATTGGCTGCAAAGGGAAGAGATCAGCTATGTTTCAGAGAGATTTGGGCTGACACAGAGGCTTGCTGAGTTGAGTTCAGAGATTTAACTCTGATCAAAGCCTTGATTGAAGAAGTATCAAGAATCCACCCTACATATGGTGCCTGGAACCACCTCTCATTTTCATTTCTGTTCTTGTAAATTGTTAACTTTATTCACATTAATTCATGTATAGACTTCATGTTTATGTTAATGAAATTTATGTCTATACAAAGCACGGAAAGTGTTTTGGATCTTTGAATGTAAAGAAAAAACCTTTGAGTAAATTCGGCAACAAAATCATTTTTATTCTGGAAAGACCTTTTACCAAACCTTGGAGCAGAGAGCTCTTTCTAGATGAAATAGAGACCTAATTTATGTCTCCCTTTCCCTTTGTAATCCTCGAAGAACAACTAATCTACCTTAGAAGAGAAATAATAATGCACTTTCATGGTAAGTTAATCTCCTTTTGTTATAACAGAAAATATTTTATAGAAATAAATACATGAATAAAAAGAAAAAGAAAAAAAGGTTAAATATTTAATGTTAAACAAGAAAAACGTATAGATTATAGTAGAGATCATGTGAAGTATGGAGAATAATCTCACATCGACTAATAGGCCTTGGATGACTTTATATACCAATTGGGCCTCTCAAAGTAATAGCTTAAGCCTTTTGGTTGAACACTTCAATATACTATTAGAGCCACCATACCCACTATGCTAATGACATTCATGTACGGTCACCCAAAAAAACGAGGAGGCACACAAGGGAGTGTGTCAAGTAGGGCTGCAACAGGCTCGGGTTGGGCCGGGCTTTATAGAACCCTAGCCCAACCCTAAGTCCCCTTAGTTGGGCCCAGGCCTGGCCCTACCCGACCCTAACTTAGGGCCAGAAAAATCCAACCCTGACCCGTCCTAAGGGTTGGGCCGGGCTGACCCTAATTGGCCCTGATCATGGGGAGGGGAAGGAAATGCATGGGCTGGAATGGAACGGGGAGAAAATTATAAATTTTACGTAAAATAACACTTTAATAAAATGTGTTATATATCACTTATTGTCTTCTCACATAATATATTATATAACAAAATATGGGTGACGTTTAAAGTTTATAATATGTATATTATATCAATATATATATGTTATAGTATAATTTAAAATAGGGTCGGGCCAGGCTTAGCTCGAGGCCTCAACCCTAGCCCGACCTGACCTTGACTCAGGGCAAGAAATTTCCAACCTTGATCCATCCTGAGGGCTAAATATCTCATCCCAGGGCCCTGTTCGAGCTCAGGGCAGGCCAAGATAGGTTTGGGCTGACAAGGCCAAACTTGCACCCCTAGTGTCAAGAATAATTTCACATTGACTAATTTGAGCCCTTCAATGACTTCATGAACTAGTTGGGCTCTCCTCCAGCAGTGGTGGGAGTTGGAGGATTCAGCCCAGCAAAAAAAGGAGGGGTTTGGTCATTTCATAGGGGGGGCCCCTGTGAAATGACCCAAACACCCCTGTTTTTATTGGGCTGGATCCTCCAGCTCCCGCCACGGTTGGAGGAGAGCCAAATTCCCTTCGAAAAGGCTCTGTTTGTTTTGGCGTAAACTTTTACCTGGAAAATTTTTCTTGGTAAATTTTACTTCATAAATGTAAAATTTTATATGTTGAAAATTTTTTGGGCTTTTTCCAATCAAAAAACAAACATTGGAACACTTTTTAATATGTAAAATTTTACATTTCAAATTTTTTGAAGTGAAAAATTTTAAGTAAACAAATAGAGCCTTTCATTGCGGTGCTGCCATGCTTATTGATAAAAATAAAAAAAATAGTCCCTACGGCCTCATGCATGCTGCCCAACCAAAACTCCACATGGTTGATGGCTTGAACATGCTACATAGCATAATCAACCTGCCCATGTGGCCAGCTCCTATGCTGCCAAGTGTGACCTACTCTAAGCATTTGCAAATGATCACATGTCACTGTTTGTACCCAAATTCCACGAATTGGGATTCAGCTATTTGTACTCTAAGGCCATGCATTACACGCTGCCATCAAAGAGTTTTCTTTTAAATTTGAATAACCAAGTGAAAAGGTGGGACCCGCCATGACTATAGATGGTGGGAGGTTACAAACCCCACATGACCACATGACCACATGGCACATGAGATTAGCACTTTGGAATGAAAGTGGCCCCAATACAAGGAAGCAAGTGGAAGTGTTGGTTATGGGAATTACCAAGTGAATATCTTTTATATAAGACAAGAGCCAAATAAAAGAGAAGACATCATACAACGGATCAACAACACACTCTAGTCTTTATCCTTACTTTATCCTTTCCTTTTTTGTATCTTTCAGGATGTAATCTTTCATCCTGCTCTATAATTTTTGCTGGAGTTGGGTTCCAGCCACCAATGCCTCATTGGCTTGTGTTTCAAGGGGCATTCATGTAGGTCTTGCTTGGAGAATAACTCTAGCACCCATGTCTTTTGGCCCGTGTTTCAGAAGACAACCATCATCATCAAGTTGCAAACTTCATCAGTCTGTGACTAGCAGAGTTGTGGAAGCTTCATCAAAACCCTTTTTGGGAGATGCTTGGAGAACAACTCCAGCAATCTTGTCTTTTGGCCCGTGTTTCAGAAGGCGACCATTAACATCAAGTTGCAAACTCCATCAATCCATGGCTGGCAGAGTTGTGAAGCTTCATCAAATACATTTCCGTGAGATTATGCGATTTGGTCGTAGAACAGTTGTATTGTAAACGTCAAGTTGTAAATCTCATCAATGTTGGATTTCGCAAGTTGTAATGACTCAAATCGGATACAAACTGCAAGTAAGCAATTTGATCTTCAATCTTCTTCCTTTGCTTTGTCCATCATGATTTGCTTTCACCCAAAAGACCTTAGAGCTACTCAGGCACAAAAGGATCCCCCTCTCGTCTTGGTTAGAAGTCAGAACGGGCCATTTTCGGCCTCTTAGAACAGGCCTTTAGCCAGTCAGAACATGCCATTTTGGCCTGGCTGGAAGTTAGAACAGGTCGTTTCATCTGAGAACATGCCGTTTAGTCATTTGGAACAGGCCATTTCATCCCGGTATGAAGTTAGAACGGGCCGTTTCGTCTTGGTTGGAGGCTAAGACCGACCGTTTCTAGTTCCGTTTGGGCCTGCGTCAAAGGCTCTGGCACGCCCGCGTTATCTCCATCACCTGCGTGTGCCCCTGTGTGTGGGTGTTGGATTTCTCACCAACACATTTTGGCACGCCCGGTGAAACTCCGGAAAGTAAAATCGTGATGGTTCGAGAAAGAAGAAATGCTGATAAAGGGAATCCCTTCCCAAATCAGGTAGTGAGAATGTGCTCAACCTGGGGCATTTCTCATTATCAATGAACACTGAGAGGCCGTAGCCCATCGACAAGGGGCACGGTTTACGTCCAATAGAATTTGGGTGGTTCGAGGAGGAAGGTACATCACCAAGCAAGGGGCAAGTCTTTCTGTTGATGCTGTGATAATCCATCGTGCCTGCGATTAAGGCCGAGATAATCCATTGACATCAGGTGATCTGTCGTGCTTCACCTACCTTCCTAAATCGAAGTTGCTTATCGCATTCTTGATGTAAGCAACAGCGGTTTCTCTTTTCAAAATTTTGTTTCACCGATGATGCCATCGGAGAGTCAAAATAAAATTGGACCGAAGTTTCCATTGGGTATGAAATCAAGAGCCAGAGGACCTTCACCTTTTCATGGCACCAAGCCACGGAGTCATGGTCCTTCATTTCCAGTTCTAGCGGCGTAAAATGTGCGTCATATCGATTGACTAGGTATTCAGTTTGCAAAAAAAAAAAAAAGGAAAAAAGATAGGGCGGCAGAAATTTGCCGCATAGCCACTTTTTCTGCAAGAGAGTAGGCTATTAAAAAAAAAAGAGGTAGCAAGAGGCAGATTTACTCGGCTCAGTGGAGTACGAGATTTGGGTAGTTGAAGATAAATTTGGTTCTCTCTCTCTCTTCCATCATTAGAAAGAGAGTAAGGGGCACGTGTCCTCCATCAGATTCTCTCTCATCTCCCCATTATCTCTCCCTCTCCCCTCTCACATGCCTTCCACGATTTCCATTTATCTCTTCTAAAATTTCTCATTTGTCTCTCATCTCCCCATTATCACTCTCTAATTCCCTCCACATGCTACCCACTTACTCCTTAACCCCCACCACTATCTCCATTTTTTCTTAATCCACCATAACTACATCCCACTTCCTCAATTTCACTTCCATCTCGTATACTCTCATAACTAGATGCTGATTTGTTTGGCGAAGAAGATTCCTTAGCGATAAAGAAATTAGAGTCATTTCTTTATGGCTCAAATCTTTCGGTTGGAAGGTGGCAGCCGCATAATTTATTTTCCGTTCCAGTGGATTAGTGCTGGCAGTCACATGATTTCTTGAGGAGATTACCCCTGTTTTTGGATGTGTTCAAGGAGCAAATCCTGCGACTTAGTGACGATGTGCTGATGAAGGAACCCATTCTTGAATCAGGCAAACCAGGGGCAGCAATACCCATTCTTGACAGTGACATCGTATTTCGGTCAAGAGGCCAAACTGGAGACCAATAAAAATATATCCACAATCCCATTCGAACTCGTGTGGCCTCGTTCAAACGGGATTGTGAGGGGCATTGTTTGTACCCAAATTCCATGAATTGGGATTCAGTTATTTGTACTCTAAGACCGTGCATTACATGCTGTCATCAAAGACTTTCCTTTTAAATTTGAATAACCAAGTGGAAAGGTGGGACCCGCCATGACTATAGATGGTGGGAGGTTACAAACCCCACATGACCACATGGCACATGAGATTAGCACTTTGGAATGAAAGTGGCCCCAATACAAGGAAGCAAGTGGCAGTGTTGGTTATGGGAGTTACCAGGTGAATATCTTCTATATAAGACAAGAGCCAAGCAAAAGAGAAGACATCATCCAACGGATCAACAACACACTCTAGTCTTTATCTTTACTTAAACCTTTCCTTTTTTATCTTTTAGGATGTAATCTTTCATCCTGCTCTGTAATTTTTGCTGGAGTTGGGTTCCAGCCACCAATGCCTCATTGGTTTATGCTTCAAGGGGCATTCATGTAGGTCTTGCTTGGAGAATAACTCCAGCACCCATGTCTTTTGGCCTGTGTTTCAGAAGACAACCATCATCATCAAGTTGCAAACTTCATCAGTCCGTGGCTGACAGAGTTGTGGAAGCTTCATCAAAACCGTTTTTGGGAGATGCTTGGAGAACAACTCCAGCAATCTTGTCTTTTGGCCTGTGTTTCAGAAGGCGACCATTAACATCAAGTTGCAAGCTCCATAAATCCATGACTGGCAGAGTTGTGAAGCTTCTTCAAATTCATTTATGTGAGATTATGCGATTTGGTCGTAGAACAATTGTACTGTAAACATCAAGTTGTAAATCTCGTCAATGTTGGATTTCGCAAGTTGTAATGACTTCAATCGGATACAGACTGCAAGTAAGCAATTTGATCTTTAATCTTCTTCCTTTGCTTTGTCCATCGCAATTTGCTTTTACCCAAAAAACCTTAGAGCTACTCAGGCATGGAAGGATCCCCTTCTCGTCCTGGTTAGAAGTCAGAACAGGCCATTTCTGGCCTCTTAGAACAGACCATTTCGGCCTGGTTGGAAGTTAAAACATGCTGTTTCATCTTCGAACAGGCCATTTAGTCATTTAGACCAGGCTGTTTCGTCCCGGTATGAAGTTAGAACGGGCCGTTTCATCCTGGATGGATGCCCTGACAGGCAGTTTTCAGTTCCGTTTGGGCCTGCGTCAAAGGCTCTGACACGCCCACGCTACCTCCACCACGTGCGTTGTGCCTTTGTGTGTAGGTGTTGGATTTTTCACCAACAGTCACTTCAATCTTTTAACATATTTCACGACCATGACATTCCTTCGCCATGCATCATCAACATGCACCCATTTGCGACCTATACATACATGCTCATATCGATATATCCTGATCACATCAGTGTACCAAACTACCAAATCCATATACATGCTATCAACATGCATGCCATGTGGCTGCCACTTCATACATTGCATGTCATCAATTGACATTTAGCATCACCACCATATATTGTTAGCTCAAAATCACTGGGTTGAGTTGGAATTGCATCCATGACTAAGCCACCTCATTGCTTGTATGCCATCTCACCAAGTGACATCATCTCATTACTTATACATGCCCATGCTAGCACAACATCATAAAATCAGCCATGTGGCAAAAAAAAAAAAAAAAAATTTTTTTTAAATTATTTTGCTTTGCGATATGGTTGCAAATTCTAGTGTCACATCACCAATATTTGTCCATCTCATTTTGAGCTAATTTTGAGTGATGCATGATACAAAAATCTTCATAACTTCATCATACAAATTCGGATCGACACGATTCCAGTTTCTTTACAAAGATGACTCGGCACACTACGACTCTTTAGTACATGTCATCTTCTAGTTTTGCCATTTAATTAGATCAAATTTGCTCCAACAATGACCCATCTGTGTGAACCTATGGAGTTATTTTTCAAACTTCGCATGCACATCATCCAAGGCTTTCACATGCTATCAAAACATTACCAAACACCTCCAAACATTATCAAACATTGCCAAATGCCACTAAAACTCTGTCATACTACAGATACACTGTTCATGCATTGTTTGTTGCCAAATCATTGTCTGACTTGTTTAATATTGTCGGTACTACATAATGCCAAATCACTACTCTATCACCTCACTAACATTGTCAGTAATACCAAATCACTTTGTAATCCATTTGATATATCTGTACACCCATGCACACATCACTGCCACTGCACTAACACATCTGCCCTGTTGACTATACTACCCCTATGTAAGTGTGTTGATCCTTACTATGTTGACAACAATAATAGTAAACAAACTCCTACGGATCATATCTTAGGGCTTAGCTCATGATCTTGTGTAGAATTAAAGTTACACTGTGAGAAAAAAGATGGATCTAAGTCAAACAAGTGATTTTGACTTTGCTTTGTTAAGTCTAGCAGCACCTATCCACAAGTCCAATACTTAAGTTGTGTTTGGTATGCATTCTTGGAATGCATTCTAAGTCGATTTTGCATTCTCAAATAATAAAAGTAGTTGTTTTTAACGTTCGAAAATACAAAATTGACCTATAATATGTTCCAAGAATACATACCAAACACAACCTTAGTGAGCTAGTTATCATAGGGATGATGCTCTTGCTAATCTTCAAATTGATGCCAAATTTATCCCGACCCTGAGAATGAAGTCTTTTACTATCCTCAAATTTAGATGCTTAAGGGCTTTCTTTAAAGACACCTAATCTCTTGATAAAGAGTATGCTTGAGGTAGTAAATTGATATTTTTATTTGGGAAGCAGTTTTCTGTCCGGGAGTGTGGCCTACGCCAACACTCCCATGTGTCTATCTCTCTCCTCCTTAAAACAAGGGGGTAGAGGTGTCTTTTCACATGGGGAGGAGAGAGATAGACTCATGGAAGTGTTGGCATAGGCCACACTCCCGGACAGAGATGTTTTTCCCTTTTTATTTAATGGGGGAAGTTTTTATACACGGCCGTGTAAGCATGCACGATTGTGCCCCTGCTCACAAAGAGTTGGAAAAGTCATAAACCCCCACCCATTAATTAATGTCTTCAAATTCCCATCCTCTCACATACATAGCTTTACACAGTCGTATATGAAAACTTTTCTCTTATTTAGTTGAACATTCTTAGATTTAAAAGTTGTTTTGTGGGTCCTACTTTACGCGGTCACTTGTCGATAGGATAAGATAATCTTCTCACCGGCCAAATAAAGTTTTCAAGTCCTATAGTATTTGATGTTTGTTTGGCCTATGAGAATTAAGAGCTGATTCATTTCTGATGTGTTCATAGTTTTCCTTTTTATCCTAAAGCATAAAATATGGGGGGTTATTGCCTTATCCTCTTTCCACTTTCATGCCACCAAATCCACTTACATGATTTTGTGCTGAGATGGATGGTATGGTGACTCAAGAAAGAAAATTTTAGATAAAACATCATTATCTCTTCTACCTCAGCATGAAGAGAAAAGAATGCAAAAAAGGCCTATATTACACATAAGCACATGTGGGCACTGTCCCTACTGGCTTTAAGGGGCTACTCAACTCTCTAATTGAACTTCAAGGAAAAAGTGGTTGTTGGGCTTTCTTATAAATTGAATTCAGTCTACCCTAGATGACATAAGTATCAAATAAAATCTCTGAAATCATTTACAATTATAATCTCCAGTACTCTGACACTTGATTTGCTTTGGACTTAGCTTATTATTTTCTTTTTAGTTTGAAATTACAAAGTTTAATTGTAAAAACAAAAAGTTTCATTTTATTGTATAATGTTAGGGTTCCACACGAAAGAAACGATCCCACATCAGATGTGAATAGTATGAAAAACCTATTATATATGAAGGTTTATAAAAACTTGGACAGCCTTTTCTTATCTGTCATTAATGTGCATGGACAATGCTGACTCAGTTCCACGCCATCAGTGGGGGACAAATTTCTTATCCTTCAATGTTGTCATTGTTGACCCAACTACTTTAGATCTCCAATTTAAAAAAATAAAAAATAAAATTTTTTATTTCCTTTAGATTGTCTCGAAGATACTAGATATAAGGAAAATCAAACTAGATGAGTTCTCATGGTAACTTCTTGGAAGCTAGAATCTTTCTTATGTCAATCTAAACACAAGAAAAGTTTTAGAATAATTATTAATTTCAATAGGATGTGCACACCATTGGTGTATCATAAGCTAGCGTCCAATGTAATCATTCTCTCTTCTCCCCTTTGACATGACCAAGGTTTTAAGAATCAAGAATGGATTTGATGAATGGGCGGCTGATTCGCACCCAAAAACCTTAGAAATGTCCTGTTTTTGGATCTAAGGACCGATTCTAAGGTTTATGAGCACTGACTCCAATCTAAGTTGGATCCGATTCAAGACGATTTCAATCTGATCTGGAATGGAATCGCCACTAACCGATTCCTTGTTTTAAAACCCTGGATGTGACCCCTCCCCTCCAATATCATATCCCATCTCACGCCAGTTCTTTATCCTCTCAAGTGAGGTGCACTGGGTAGCGGTGCACTACCCAGTGCACCTCACTTGTGCATCCGATGGTGTACTGAGTAGTGCACCTTTAAAGTTCATCCTCTTAGTCTCATGGCCATTGTTGGATGCTGAAGTTCGGTGCATTGGGTAGTGCACTGCACTTGAGAGAATAAAAATTCATCTTACGCCACCATTGGTGCCGCCCACTAGCTTAAGGCACACAGGGGGTTTATCTATTCGCCTAATATTTATCCTCTCCTGTGCGCTGCCTGAACAGGACCGTCCTGTCCCCTCATATGGGGTGCCAAAAGACGATTTAACCTCCCTCGGACAGTGTGTTCGGATAAGGGGTTAGATCGTCATTTTACACCCCATATGAAGGGACAAGACGGTCCTGTTCGGATGCTTACAGGAGAAGATAAAAATTAGGCGAGAATCGTTCTAGTAATACAAATAGATGTAAAGAAGGAAAGGAAAAAAATTGTTTTTTTTGGATAGAAAAAAAAATTGTTTATTCATGGAGAGATTGACAAAGAAAAACTGAGACTTTTCCAAGTTCTTTGAAAAAAATGAGTCATGGAAGGACACAACCGCGGAAGTTTTTGTGCCTTTATTCTGTTGGTGAGCCATGGATGACACGGCAACAGAAAAGGTATGATTAACCACCCAACTTTGTTCCTTTAAATACGGACTCTCAAGGTTTGTTCTACCATTAAAAGCGGATTGTCTTCCATTTGCAGAGGAGAGTTGGCAATTGGGAGTTGTAATCCTCAGGGAAGTTGAAGTTGATGGAGTAAAAAACAATAGCAGATCAAAGCAGCAACCACAGATAAAATGAAGAACCGTATTCGAAATCATGTTATTGGGAGTCCAGTAAACTCGGTATCTTACAAAGTTGAACAGGAAGCAGAGAAACCTACTTCAGTACCTGAATCTGATAACCCATACTTCATTTCCTCTACTTCCGAAAGGTCTTCTAGATCTAAACAAAGTAATCTCTCTTTCTCTTTAAAAGTATTATTTTTTGAATTGGTTTTTAAGTTCTTCTGTGATGTACTACTTTTGAAACTGCTTTTAAGATGTTTGGTTTCTGTTCTACCTTGAAACTGCAGGTAAAATAGACACGCTGATTGAATGGATGAACAAGTTTGGGAAGACAGCAGATAATTTTGCACATGGGGTTTGTGAGCATGGTAAGCATCTTCTTAGTTCTGTGAAGATGTACAATCTTCAAATTATGAGTTTGATTTGTCAATTTACAAAACCTTTTGCTTTTTCTGTCCCATTTTGTTTTCTTTTAATTCCCCCCCCCCCCCTCTCTCCACAATTATAAGGTCAAGATTTCTTGAAACTCACTTTCTGACTGCAAATCAAGGGAATTTGCTTCTTAAGTGTTTAATTGAAGATGTATGAACAGAATTCCTTTGATTAATGTTTAGATTTTCATAGGAAATCAAGTCCTTGTCTTAGAAGGATCTGAGCTTAGCATGTGGATTCCTATTCTTTTTTTCCCCACCTACAGGAACATTACTAATAAAAGTATCTAAATGATTTTTTTTTTTGGATTGATTGAACACTACAGTCAGATTGGGGCCCAATATGTCTGAAACTGTGAAGGGAAAATTGAGCTTGGGGGCCAGAATTCTTAAAGGAGGTGGGATGGACAAGGTATTCAAACAGATTTTCAGTGTTACCGAAGGAGAGAAGCTATTGAAGGCTTCCCAATGCTATTTATCAACAACATCTGGTCCTATTGCTGGGCTTCTCTTTATCTCCACTGAGAAAGTTGCCTTTTGCAGTGAGAGGTCTCTTACATTAACATCTACATCTGGGAAGCTGATTAGAACACCTTATAAGGTAATTCCGGAACTCTTTTCCGGAAGGGGAAAAAAATTTCTTCATTTACAGTAGATAGTTACTAAAAGGGTTACACTAAACATTCCCTTAGGAATTCTCCTTTTTTTTTTTTTCTTGGGGGGTAAAGAAAAATGCCCTTGGATAATAGTAACATTGGAGCAATTTCTCTGCAGGTTTTGATTCCGCTAAAGAAGATAAAGAGAGTGCACCAAAGTGAAAATGTGAAGAAGCCAGCCCAAAAGTACATACAAATAGTCACAGTGGATGGTTTTGAGTTCTGGTTTATGGGATTTCTAAATTATCAGAATGCTTTCAACTATCTTCAACAAGCCATCTCCGAATCTTAAATGAGTTAGTTCTCAGCAATGATACTGAGAGAATCATTACCCTCAGCTCCTTTGTATCTCCTTGTACAAAATAAAAGAAGGTTCAGAGTTACAGATCATGTATAAACTTGGGTTAATTATGCAAGATAGCTCCACAATTCTTCACCAGTATTCATATACACAGATTGCTTAGCAGGATATTGTTTCAGCTCTTTCAGGTTTTTCTCATTTTTGTAATCACAATACATAAATGTGATCGAAATTGTACATGAAAAAGTTTTTGGATGCTAAATGCTTTGTACAGGGAATCCCATTGGATAATCATTTTTGATGGTGCATACTTTCTTGCAGCTTGATCTAAAATACTTTTCCCAGTAACTAGTGTCGCTACAAACTTTTCTATTTTTTGCTGAAGGGATTTTAGCAGAGGGGGCACATGGAAAGTAAGAAGCAGGAAGAGTTTAAGTCTTTAAGCCACTTTTCTTTACCTGCAAGGAAAATAGAAAATTTGAATAACAAGTTTGCAATTCTGTATATTTGACCTGGTCTTCATCCTTAAAAACTCAAAAAGGGGTGCAGGAAACTGATTAGGAGTACTAGGATTTCACTTGGAATATTATATTGCTTGGAAGAAAATCAGATATTACCTCTCCTCTCTCTGAATCAAAAACAAATTTGTGTGACATAGAGGGTCTGGCTTCATGTAGCCAAGCACATCTTTGGTTGACCATATCCACCAGCACATGAGGACCTGACTAAGCAGGCAACTTCTGAAACTTCAAGCCTAATGCCTTCTTGATGTCATGGGATAAATCTAATATATATATTTGAATAAAGCTAAATAGAGTTCAGCAATATAAAGATTTGAAAAGTAGTTTAAAAAATCAACTTGGACATCTTTCTATTTACATTTGCGTGGTTGTATGTAATTTTCCATTAATTTAAGTGGCGCAAGCATTGAATAAGCACTAAATGTGGCTCCAATGGCATTGTTTGTACCCAAAGATGTATCTATCAGATATGAATCCATTTAAGTTATCCATAAAATCTCTATATCACTGCAGTCTAGAGTAGGTCATTAGGTGTAGGACTGATATTCTACCAACAAGACTTGCCAAAAAGTTCAAAACTTCATGGCTTTTAACCCCCCTGCCCACCAAACTTCTCAGGGTACGTTATGGGTAGTCCTGTTGAAGCATGCTATGCAAAGAGACATAGCTTCCTTTGTCTCAGCCAAATCAGAATGGGCATAAAGTTTCAAGCTTTGTTGGACTAGCGGACAAACCACAAGTGATCATATGGAAGGTTTTAACAATATCATCCACAGACATGCAATAATTATGAGATGCTGGTAGGATCCATGGTAACTTTGCAGGGAATTATTTAAGGGAGAGAGTTATCTGAACAAGCAGGGTAGGATATGCAAGAGAGGGGGCCGTGAGGAGAGAGAGAGCGATAGAAAGTGCTGTTGTATCCTATGCTGCTTGCTCAGAGAACCTTTTCCCTATATTTTATATACATAGTGATATTTTGAGAAAAAGATGATATTTCCACCATGCGTAGATGGAGGTTTTTTTTCCCCAATGCCATCTGGATAAACATATGGAGATGGGGATGCCATGGACTAACAGCATATTAAATTTGGTTGGCTAACTCAACTGTATATGCCCCATTTGTAGGTTTTTTTTTTTTTGTGGGGGAGGGGGGGGGGGGGGTGGGGTGAGAAGGGTGGGGCTATAGGCTGTGCTTACATTATGACCCTCTCCAGACCCCGCAGTGGCGGGAGCATTGTGCACTGGGTATGCCCTTTTTTAGCTTTTCAGCAGTTTCCATTGAAATCAATTTATTTCATTTAAAAAAAAATATTATTAGCATATTCTTCAAACATTTGTAATAGGAAATGGATATGTAGCATGCCGGATCAAATGGCCACTCTGCCAGTTCCCATGGATAACCCTCCCCTCTCCCTCTCTAACTGCCCTGACGCTGCTGATTCTCTTCGTCTCCTGCCTACTACAGCCCTACCTTAAACTCCATCTCCCTCCCCACACAACTTTCATCTTTCTCACCCTCACAGCCCCTTCTCAATCCATCCCCTTCGGCTCCTCCCTCTTCTCCTCTTTTTAACCATAACCTGGACTTCCCCCCCTCTCCCTTCTCCCTCTGGTTCCCTTGCTCCCCCTCCTACCTTGGTTGAAGGTGTTGTTCCTTCACCTCCAGAGGATGCTACTGTTCTCTTACCTGCTCCTGCCTCTCCTTCTCCTTGCCCTTCATGGGCAGGTTTGCTCTCCCGTTCCTCTCCTGCGTTCTATGGTTCATTGGTTCTTCCTCTGAAGGTTATTGACTTGAGCATGTTCCTCTTGATATTGTGCATGGAACCCTTATAGCTTTCTGTCCAAAAGATATGGTGGATCAAGGTGCAGCTCTTTGGAAAGCTACTGCTTATCATGCATGTGATAGTGGTCAGTCAAAATGACAAGCAATGCTACAATGGATTCCATCCATAGAAGGGTATTTGATTGAATTAGACTCTGAAATTTGACACATGACTAATCTAGATCACGACCTCTCTATCTTACTGTCATAATAGCCACACCATCTGTCCATGTGACAGGAAAAGTTCCTCCAACAGGCGGTGAAACTTATTTTACTAAAATTCATTGAGAATTTTATAATGGAAAAATATATTGACAATTTTATAAGGAAAAAATGGAATGGGATGGGATGGGATGGGATGGGGGGGGGGGGGGAGCGTGGAATATAGAAGTTTTCTTTAAGAATGGAATAAGCAAGTTTATTGAGAATTTTGAAACAAAAAAAAATGGGTTTGAAAAAATATAAGTTTTCTGTAAGTGTGGAATAAGATTTATTAATATTTCATCAGAGGGATCTATGGTTAGTTTCTGAAGGTTCCATGATTTAGGTAGTCAAAAATCTTGCTAAAATAAGAGACTAACAGGATAAAATTCTGATTCACTCACTGGATTTCTTGATTTTATTAATGTACAGAAGGAAATCCTCGGATGGAAGCAGGTAGTTAGCTTCTCTCTGTGAAAGAAGGGAAGTGCAAATCCTCTAGTCGTAAAGAGAAATCCAGAGGGTATTGACATCTCATATTGGTAATATTGGAATGCCAGGCTTCGATTGTTGACAATCATCCCAGAATATTTAGCAAAGGCCTCAAATCAGTTTTTCAGACCCCAGGTGTTCTTCTTAGCCTACTAGAACTATTTTTGAGGTGAAAGAATGTGTTTTATCCTCTCCTTTTTGATCAAGGGTTTTCTCTTTCTACTCTTGTTGGTATTTATTATCGGTTTGACGTTTGTTTAGCATAAACAATGGCGTGATTTTACTTGTGTGTGCTTAAATTACTTTAAGAACAGATTGTGGGTGGAGTAAATAGGGTCATATTTACCATTACATTTTCTGAGGAAAGGTTTCATATGATCTCCAAGGGAGATTTAAAATACCCCATAGATCCATCTTGAGTAATTACTGACTTGGTTGAAAGGTCTTGCTCACAGGTCCTATAACTGTTATGCTTCATTACATTGTAAACACATATCATGTGACACTTGCAAATGGAGCAATAGATATAAAGAGAGAACTTTTCTAGTTTCTACTGATATCTTATGCAAAAGAAGCAGGGAAGAAAAGATTAGAAAGAAACAGAACTCTCATGGACAAGGTTTATTTTCCTCCTCCCAGAACTGTCTCCCTCTATTGTATTTTAGGGTCTAATATATTGCCTTTTCTTCTTTTATTTTAGAAGATAATTCTAACAAACAAAAACACATTAGGTAATCGTAAACCTTTATATTGAAACACTATTGGGAATTCCCTTGCCCGTGAGCCCACCAATGCCTATGGTATTGGAAGTGTCAGGATAGAGCAGAGTATATGGCATATTTATTGGACCTACTCTATTTCTCCTGGTTGGGTCTTCGTTCATCTTCATAATTCTCTTTTCAATCTCCAATAGGTTATTTCTAAATCTCTGGAATGCTTCCAATGGTTCTGCATCTGCTGTCCACTCAGGAGTGTCTCTCTGTCCAAGATAAACCTCATCAGATGAATGCCTAGACAAAATCTCTATTAGGGCCACACCAAGGAGAGCCTCTGGCTGGCTTGTAATTGTTCTCACGAAGGCTGTATCAGGGTCTGACTCAAGCTCGGTATATTCAGGAGTGCCTGGCTCAGGCATGAAGCGGAGGCTCATTGTCGGGCGGTTTGGGAGGTAGCCTGCGTAAGGGTATTGTCCAAAATTGACAGCTGCATGGAAGGCTGAGGCAATCCATATGATAATGGTGCATGTTTGTGTTAGATCAGAAAGTGTCTGCATCTTAGGCCACCATTGCTCATCCTTCAAGTCACCATGACCCTCAGTACGAAGCTCTGACCACCAGGACTGAAGTTCAGAATCACCCTGGATCATCTCATCTCTTGGATAGTAGAAAGAGCAGTACTCATGAACCCATGTTTCAATTGCTGACCAGATTTCAAGCCCATCAACAGCATATGGGTAGTCCTCAATAACAAGTCGGAGGCCATGGCGGTTGCTCGAATCCGGAATCGCCATTCCTCTGAATGAAACAAAAGGTTATCTTGTCATTTCATTTTATATTCAATGAAGTTCATAAATTTTATTTCCTGAGTTTGCAATTTACTCACCTCTTAATGAGATCTGCTGGCAATGCCTGTTCAGGGAACACCCAGCTCTTATAAACTGCAGACGACATTTCCAAGGCAAATTTCCCTGGAAAGACGGTGCTCTCAAATATTCCACAGGCATTGATAAGGGTCTGCCGTGCAATGGCATTTATATTCATGGTATCCCGAAAGTGAGGATGCATAAGCTTATGGATTGGATGAAGCACACTAAGCTGTCTATTCGTCGCAATAACAAAAGGCTCAATCACTGCATGGGTTTTCAACCTGCAGGGAACCAATTGGAACCATTCAGAAACTCATTCTGAAGTAAGGATTTTTAGCTGATTTCCCACAACATGTTCTAGAACAGACTTATACCAGTGGGTGGTGAGCTGGTGAAAGCCAGAGTCATTCACAGCAGCATATGCTTTGGCCAACTGCCAAACTGAACCTTCTACTCCATCCTCAGCCGGAGTGATTACCTTACTAACTGCTCCATGCTGGTCTCCATCTGGGTGAGGTAAACACAACTCGATTGCTACTGGCTTTAAGGTTCCATCATCTTTCAAGAATAGAATTGTTCTGGCAGCGTAGGTCTTCGTAGTAGTAGTGTTTATACGCCTCAAGTATGGCATCAGTGCATCATAATAATCTGATATGAATAACTTGTTGCTCTTGATGGCCTGCACAAAAACCATGTCATGAATCAATTCTTCATTATTCGAAGTAGTATAAGAGATGCAGAAATTTATGAATAATAGTGTGATTCATGAAGGAGTTGTTAATATTACCTCCTCTACTGTTAACCCATTTAGGTTCTTTTCAATGTGTCCCTTCGTTATTGAACTGGTGTGGTTGCCATATACATCCGGATCGAGCTTGCTGGTTGGGGGAAACTCCTGTGTATTAGCATTGTATTAATTATTAAAGAAATTGAAATTATAAGATAGTAATTTTAACAGTATGTAATGTGTTAAGACATAAAATAATTTGCAGCTTTAATTTACTTGGAGACGGCAGATGGAGACTGGGTTCACTCCAGCGAGCATTTCTCTTGCAAATTCTTCATCTGCCCTCCATGCGGACTTGTCCTCTGAAGTAATACCATGGAGTTAAAGATCAGTTGCTTCCCAGGCATTACACCATTCAAGAAGAACATAAAGTTTCAGCTGAGATTTTCATATTGGAAACAGAGATTATCTATTTTTATGCCTTATAGCAGCATTATACAGTATCACCTTGGAGCTCAATAGAGATCTACTTTAATTGTGATATCATGCTTTGTATCAACATCTGTTTTAGAAAGAATGAAAATGTTAAAAGTAAACTCATACTTTCGATCACTTGAGGCGTAGGGAATTTGAGGAGCTGCTCTCCGTCTGAACGAGCAAGTTCTTTTAGCATCTCTAGAGGTATTGCATTCTTAGCTTTGTCCATTCTGGGACCATTGGTGATTTTAATCCCTCCCTCGTACATGTCATGTATGTCTTGCAACTTATGGAATTTATGTTGGATGTGGTCACAAAAATAATTCAGTGCTGGGAGCAACAACTGGGTCATAGATTTAAGAGAGTAAGCAAGAAAATCTGCCATCTTCAAGTGACCAAACCGTTCATCTCTTGGAACATAGATGTTCAGAGACTTTGGACTTACAAGCGGCAATCTGCTTTCGGTTGTAGGATCTGCCAAGAAGACAGAAAGGGAATCAATTCTCTTGCAACTTATTAAGCTCAATGTAACTATACAATATAGAACCAATAAAAGTTAGTTTATACTCTGTTTCTATATCATCAAGGATTTCAAAACTATGTTTCTTAATCTCCAAAATTTGAGGGATTTGTATTACTCATCAATAAAGTTTTAAGGAGTTTTAAGATGATATGAATATAAGAACTGTTGTTAGTAAATCAATGCTTCTAACAACTGAACTCCTACCTGTCTTTGTGGGCTTCCGTCCAGTTCTTCCCCGGCGAGGATAAGGGTATTCTTTGCACCCTCCAAGAACAGGTCTATGATGCTTGGGACCCTTGTCAGGGTCCCATAGATCATTGTAGCATGCATAATCATACACTCGGTCCCATTCCTTTAGCTCTCCAGTGCCATCTCCTCTAAGATTCACAAGCTCTTGTTCCCTGTACTTGAGTAGAGGTTCTGGAGTATTACTTGGTAGGTAGGCCTGCAAAAGAGTACTTCTCAACTTATGGCACAGCCATCAGATATTGGCACTAAGTGTGCCTTATTGCAATGAGTAACTAAGGTAGAAGCTTTAGTAACTTTTAGTTCTTGTGAATTGTTTTACAAGAACCCTTCCAAGTTGAACCAAATCAGGTTGAACTGATACCCAAACTGGGTAAAATTCTTATGGCTTTGAGTTTCAAATAAAGATCCCATGGAAGGAGCCTATGTCTTTGTCCATTATGAGTTTATACAGTACTTACCTGGTTAGCAAAGAAAATCCGGTCTGACTTGTATCGTTCAGCCGGGTAAACCCATGAGTTGCAGACAAAGTGGATGCGACCCTTTCCCAGAACATCATCCAGTGTGACAGTCTTGAGGAAGAACTCATTGTGGTGTAAATTCTTAACTATGAAAGCTCCTGGAACTCCCATGCTTTCATCCCAATCAAATGTAATTTGAAATGTACATGAACCTGCTATTGGCTTGGTGATTTTTGTTATCCATTTTTCCAAGAATGCAGGTGCTCCAACCCTCCCTTGCATGCCATTATCTGTAATGTTTATGGATTTTAAGTTCCCACTTCCAAGTTAAAACTAAGTTCAGAGAGAGAGAGAGAGAGAGAGAGACAGAGAGAGTTATTTAGTACACAAGAACCTGAACATGACCTGGTCTGAGTTTTTGCCACCATTACTGTTTCACCAAGTTTTTGGGCCAGTCTTAGAAACATGAGGCCCATTTCAGGAAAGTGAGCTGGGCTTTGGTTTGATACATTTAGTTTTGTCAAGAATTCAAATCTGTTCAGAGCTGTGCTAGTACTAGGTCAGAAACCTATGAATCCCTCTCTTTCTCTCTACCATATACAAGTTTAGTACTTGAAGATCCCCTAAAACAAAAGTTTAAAAACAGAAATTAGTTGGAAAACTAACCTGGGTCTCCATTTACAGCACTAATTAGCTGCAATGAGATGCCTTTGCCTAAGAACTCATCGACCCTGTCGATCATGGATGCGTGGAAGTCATTGACGTCCAACACAGTCTTCTTCATCAACACTACTGTCCCTCTGATCTTTATCTTCTTCTCATTTTTTGTTACGTCCAACTTGTTTGGCCAAAGTTTCCCTAGGCCTGGAATCATGTCTACAGTACAGAGAAGACAAAAGTCAAAACTAAATACAAACTATAACTGGGCCAACATTAAGTGGGTTTGGTTTGCATCATGGGTTTAAGCCCTTAAACTTCAGGCCCATTCCACACTTCTTTTAGGAAAAATCTACTATACTCTTAAATCTAAAGCTTAAGAATCATAGCAGATGTAGGGAGGGGGGGGGGGAAGATTGATTATACCTAAGAGTTGGGTTCTTAATGATACAGGCTCCAATCCATCAAAAACTGAATTTCGAATCACCGACGACTTCGATTTCCTCGATTTAATCCTCTGTGAACCCAAGAACTTGGTGAAGTTAACACTTTTTGCAGAGCTTAAACTATCCTCTCTAATCTTGATCCCACTGAAGGTAGCTACAACAGCCCCACTGGCCATCTCTTAAATGCTCTTGCTAATTAAACTGTTCAATACCATAACAAAAAGAAAAGTTCACTACTTCTTCCAAAGAAAATATAAACAAAAATAAATAAATTAAAAAAAAAAAACTATGATAACCTATCTCACCTTTGAACATGTATAAGTTTCTGAAATATTTCAGTTGATCAGCTACAGATAAAAATGGTAAAAAGGATGTTAAGAAGTAGAGAAAGAAGAACTAATTAAGGAAATGGACTTGTTATCAAGGATAAGATGTTGATGGGTTGTATTTATAGTGGAAATGTAGCTGAGCTTAAAATTTGGCAAGTTGCACTTGTTTATTAATTACAAAAAGATTTGGGGGAATATTTTGTGGTAATTTATTCACTTTTCTATTGGTCTTCTACATGTGATCTAATTAAGGAGGGTGCAAGCTTTGCACTAATTAAGGAGGATGCAAGCTTTGCACGATGGTCTATGATAGATTTCATAAATATTACACACATGTAACCCACTATCAAAAAAAAAATTAAGAGGAAATTAAAAAGTGCATTTAACTTAGAAAAGGATAATCTTTTTTTCACCACACAATATAATGAATGTATTGTAATTATATTTAAAAATGGTTTGAATTAGACACATGTTGAATCCAAACCTCAATAGGGCGTATCCAGTGCATGAGGCTCTCGTCACTGCAGGGTCTGGGGAGGGTCATAATGTACGCATTCTTACCCCTAGTCTCGTAAAGAAATTGCTTCCAGACTCGAACCCGTTAACTTATGGTCAAAATGAAACAACCTTAACTATTGCACCAAGTCCCACCCTTATGTTTAATAAAAACCTCAAATTCAATAATTTTTTCTTCCATGTAAGACATACCTCCCATTTATATTTGTGCAACATTTATAGTTTCATGTATCTTGATTATATTCTTGAATTCTTAAATCTTAAAAAGAAATTTTGTAATTATTGCTCTGTATAATTAAATGTCCATAATTTCAAATCATTCTATAGTTGTTTCTTTTTTTTTTTTAATTATTAAATTTCACTTTATTTTATATTTTAATTTATTTTAAAAGTTAAAAAAAAAAAGATTTGCACAATACCAACATAAAAATGAAATTGCACATTGTCTCACATATCAGTGTTCATGTGAAGAGGTGACATGCCATAAATACCTTTCTCCCATATCAATGAGAATTTAGCTCGTCTCCAGGGAGCCCAGCACGTCCAAGGTGCTGTCAATCGTTGGGCTGTGCTGCACACATTCCTAAGCATGCACCAAGATGTGTGCGGCACAGCTCTGCCGTTGGATACCCCCTAGTAGCACCCTGGGCACTGGGCTCCTTGGAGACAATCCTGATCCAGAGATGGGAATTAGAATGATTTATCCTCCCAATGTTGAAATTTTTTAACTTTTTTTTATAATCAATAAACGACAATATGAACGTGCTCCTAGTAGTCAGTTAAGGTGCCTCTTCTTCTTCTTCTTCTTCTTCTTCATGTAACTTATATTTATTTTTTACTAATCATAGGGGTATATCTAGGTAGGCGAGTTTGGACTTTGGAGACATTAATGGACCTCGGATTTATCAAGCAGGGTTGAAATTTATTTGTTAACTGGATTCCATGATGCTTCTTTATTCATACCAGGGATAAAAAGAATATGACAATTCACATGTTCAGGGTGGAGATGTCGATACCTGACAGCTCATACATCCAACAACGTCGAGCTCGAGAAGAAAGAAAAAAAAATGAAGTCAATGAGTTCAGACCATTGGATGTCCAAACTGTCAGGTGTTGACATCTCCACCCCAAACTACTACACTGCACACTTTTAGGGAATTGGAGAAGATTAAAATCTCAACCCCATCCTTAGTGAAGTATGAAAGAGTTAATCTTGTGATCTCTTAGGGGTGTCAACTTGGCTCGGTCAACTTGAACCCGCCCTAGCCCGATCAGGCTTTGGGTTGAATTTTTCAACCTGTATGATGGACCTGGGCTAGGTTTTCAAGCTTGAGTTTGGGCTTGGCCGGGCCTAGTTTGAGATCTTAGGCTGAGACCGATTGAGCCCGACCAACACTATGTATAATGTAAATAAATAAATTATAAATATATACACAACAAACACCTATAATTTGTTTTTTTTAATCTATTAATACCACTTACACTCTGTATGGGTCTATGTTTTCTTGATTTATTATACCAAGGTTAGCTTTTTGTTTTTGTTGTTTTTTTTTTTTTAAATGATTGGTGTTGATGTTTCATTTTCTCTCTTTTTTAGTGCATATAATGAGACAAACCCCAGTTTATCTATGAAATGGCAAAAATTAAGGACTTACAAGATCAATCAAGACCAACCCAACCAAACCCAGCCCAATCAGGATTAATTAGGATTGGGCTGGGTTGGGCTGAACTCAACAGGCTTGGGCTTAGGTTGAGATATCTTAATCCGACCTAAAGCTGGGCTGAGTTAAGAGAACTTAAGTTTGGGCTCAGGTTTTAAAAAACTCGGCCCAGCCTGTTCAATTGACACCCCTACTATTTGGAGACTTGGAGTACCATCAACTTCTAAGGTAAAAAGTCATTTGAGTACCATGTGGAATGATGATGTGGTAATTATGACTACTAGACAAGAAATACATGGTTTGATTTTTGTTAGGTTTCTGATTGTATACTTAATTAAATCAGTCTCATTTGGTTTATCGGCATGCATCCCCATGTATATTTATGTTTTTTTTTTTTTTTTGTTAATCCCATGTATATCTATGTATGCCTACAGTATGCTAACCTGTATTTTGTACACTACCATATTCCTTAACTTTCAATCCTCTATTTCACCACTTGGTAAACATTGTTTGGCTGAAATATTACATATTAGTAGCGGACCTAGGAGTCTACATGTTCACAAATAGGTGGCTCACTTAGCCAGTGTTTGGTATGCATTCTAAGTCAATTTCACATTCTCGGTTGATAAAAATAGTTAGAATGGATTCGTGTTTGCGTTCTCATCCAACACTATCCAATAGTTGAATGGATTTGATATGCTGGATTGAAAAATAAATAAATAAATAACAGCCATTGGTGAGATGGGTTTTTTTTTTTTTTGTTAACTTATAATATTATGATTGCCTCTTTTAACTCTAAAAAACGAATGTTATAATTTCCTCGAGAGCCGTCCCTTCCATTCTCATCATCTTTAAGTTGGACAGCCAGGTTTACGTAACTTGGTCTCACATTTTCAAAATAGATAAAAATAAATAAATAAATAATGTGATGATCCAAATTCTATTTTTTGTAAGAGGGCATGAGAAAGAATCTGCACACACCGAATGTGTGAATCTTTTTCCCTATTTTAATTTAATTACACATTCTTATCACCACCCCCTCCCCCTCCAAAAAAAAAAGAACCTACGAGATTACTTGCTTTCCTATGATGTTGTCACGAAGTCAAGTGTAAGCTACTAATTCTACTATGGGAAAAGCTGGGCACACCATCCATATATCGCAAACACTAGCCAGTTGTATCTATATCACTCTTCCCTCTTTGAAATGACCTTTTTGATGTCTTATCTCGTATCTCTATTGATGTTGTCCATTAGCTTATTGCACATGGACGGTGTGCCTACCCCTCTACTGCTACAAGAAAAGCAATCAAATAAAGCACCGGATGCAAATATAGCCGCGATTTTATTTCCTTATACATAACAGGAATTTCTACCAAAAAAAAAAAAAAGATTTACAACAGGAATGTATCCCTTCTTCCATCAGTATGGCTGCTAAAACAAAAGTTTCCCACTCATATATTCGATGAGAGAGAGGTGAGGTCAAGCATTTCATATTAGTCTTGGCTCGTGAGGTTGACTTTATAATCAATCCTCTTCACACTTACTTTGCAAGTAGGAACAAAATAAAATCCAGACTGTAGATCCTGGAGATAGCTGATCAGCTGCAGTTGTTTTGACTTGGATCCTGTCAATCCGGGCAACGTGTAGCACTTGTGCAGCGCCTGGGATTGACAGGATGCTTTGACCGCCTTATCCCTGCTTGGGCAGGGTGTTGGGCAGGGGGTAAGGTGGTCAAAGCGCCCTGTCAATCCTAGGCGCTGCACACTACTGCACGCTGCCCGGATTTACAGGATCTTTTTCCGTTTTTAAGACATGAGAATTTAAAAGGCCAGCTAAACAATTGGATCCATCTGTGAAATGATGAAAAAAAAAAGTTCTCACAACCACTTGTATTAGTTGACCTCCGAGAGAGAGAGAGAGAGAGAGAGAGATTGTATTTTAGTTATTGTTTGTTTTTAATGGAGAATAAAAACAAACTTTCCTCTTAAGTTAATTGTCAACTTAGGTGACGTGGTCTTTCGAGCTACTCTATTGGTTACTGAAATAAAATATGAATCCTTAGGAAGTATAGATACATTCATCATCAAAGAAAAAGACGAGAGGATCACGGATCAAGGATTTTTCCATTATTTTATTCTTTTTGTAGGTAAAACTGAAGCCCTTACACAACTCAACCATTGTCTTCGGATTGAACACCTGGACCACCTTTGGCCAGCGATTTATTCCATTTGTTTGTCAACTATGATTTTGCCTTCTAATTTCATTTTTAAGTATAGTATAATAAAATTTATTCAATTTCATTTAGTTTTTTATACATATAATTTAAATTTTGGTTTTGTTATGTGTGTCTCGAATTCTTATACCCATTTTGAAGTTTGCTCCACTCCGACATTTTTGGGGGTGACCCGTAAGAAAAATTTTGTGAGGTCTGTGATTGTAGCGGAGGGCTTGGGCCTATTGGCCGAACCACGGAGCCCATCATTAATCTCATTTGTGGGTGCGAGGGCGAAGCTCCCTAAGGTACACTATGACCCAATCCGATGGATCGACCCGACTTGAAGGAGTATTTACATGTTTTATCGTCTTGTTGTGTAAGCAAGCGAAAGAAGTGAGATTTGGGGATTTTCAAATTAGGGTTTTTTGGGGGAAGTTCTAAATGCAACCTTTAGGTGTTCTTGAGAGATCTCTTTCTTCTATCACATGGTGAATCATCTTCAACTTTACCCATGGATGTAACACATCATATTGTTGTGTGAACCATATTAAATCTCTATGTCATCTTTGCTCTGTTTTGTTTTTTTTTTCGTGTTTCTTGGTGTTTGTGTTAACATATTTCATTGCATTTTTTTTTCTAATATCAAATTTTACTTCTCACAGCTTATGTTCGGAATGAATTCCTCATACACAAACATGTTCAACTTATGAATACAGAGGTCAAGTTTGCGATGTAATTTTCACCATTGGGAGAGGAATAGGGGCAGACAATCCCGCTCAAAAACTAATGTGATAGCTTTGAATTCCAATTTGTGATACATTGTATGTTCAGATAATGGTACATGTATTAGTTTGGTATATAAACATTAAACCGTATCAATATAAGTTTTGTGTGTATATTTACATAGGTTGTATTGTATGTTTAGATGAAGATATACTATATGAAATAAAATATGGACTCTTATTCAATGACCTATATTTAATGATTCTAATCTGATGGATCTTAAAAAAATGGATGCAAGGATTCTTCCTTCCCTACTGTTGAAGGAAAATTTTGCCAGTTTTTATTGTAGAAGCTTAATCTATATTCCATTAATCCTGTTGACAAAAGATAGTGGCCTGTGAGGATAAACCATGATTTCCTTATCAAGAGGACATCATCAGTGGTTTTTTCTTATGATCATCATTAATGTTTTAACAAAGTAACAGTATATGCCTGATCCTTGGCAAATAAATTCTAGTGAATCCATTTGGTTGTAAGGAAAATTAAAGGGAAAATAAAATGTTTCCAACCTAAAAAAAAAAATGTTCGTAATCATTATCTTATATAATTGTATAAATTGCTTAATATTCTTAGTATATTTATTAATAAAAAAACTTCCCCACAACATCAAAGTAAAATTTCACTCCCACGTGGTTTTATTTATTATTTTATCTCTTACTTTGATTATGTGGGTCCTATGTGGATAATACCTTTTTTAAGACAACCATTGGTGTAGCCTGCAAATTTCTCCCTACATTGACGTCATGGGTAACCCTCTCCCATGGTATATACTTTTTATTTTAGTTGATTTGAATGCAAAGTAAAGTAAAATTTAATAATCAATATAGAATGATTTGTCGTTGTAAACATAATCATGTGGAGTAATGATTAACAAAGTTCTTTTTATGTTTGAAAATTCCGCTTCCTTCTCTTCAATTTCTCTTTTTTCTAGGGGTACATCTACATAATATGTTGTGTAAATATATACCACTATTTTTTTTTTTTGTTTGAATATATACCATTACATTATTAGTTTTTAGGGCAAGAGATCGTTGTCGATCTGGGCCTATAGTGCTTGCACCAATACATGAACCAATGAGAGCGCACGTAGAGACATAATCACAAATGCCATTTTTTGTTTTAAGGGATCAAGACATTACTTTCGCACACTTCTGTGTGCTTCTGTGTCTAGGCGCAGGAGCGACGCCAGCCACGCGACTAGGTGGCTTTCTTTTTCCCTAAATTTTATATATAAATATATATTTAAGGCATTTAGAAAACTGATGTAGACATAGTTCCTATCCTGATCTCAAATAAATGTTATCATTGTAACGCAACCCTAATTGAATTAGAAAATGAGGTTCACCTTTGACTTAGAACCGATACGTACAAGTCGATCTCAGAGTATTCACATGTTTTATATTGTCGGTTGATGACATATGTGATCATTTTTGTAATCTAATCATGGAATTCCCACACCCAAGTCAAGAACTAGAGTTAAAATTTATCTACTTTATTCTATCAAATTAGGGTTATAAGTTTTTATGTATAAATTATATGTTTAAGGCATTTAGAAAACTGATTTAAACATTTAAAAATTTACATATGGGTCTTAATCTATGTAATCACCATTTGTTATTACATTACCACATCAAATTTTAACTATCTTTGCACATGTAATGTAAGGTGGGACAATAATGCTAATCTACACCATTAAAAATTTTATTTTCATACAGTACAGTTAAATTATAAATTTTATCCTTTATCTTATTTGGTCATATTAGATCATGCAGGATTAAAAAAAAAAACCAAAAAAGAAAGAAAGAAAAAGAGGTTACAAACTCTGTGTAACCAACTAACCATGTCTAGCTTATACAGAGAAGATGCCATGAAATATATAATATTTTTTAAGTATCATGCAAGAGATGCTTTTATTAAGAAAATCCATTATAGACCTTTGTGCAGAGCTGAAAATGTAGAAAACCAAGAAAAAAGTCCATACTTGGTCATATAAAGTATTTCCACAAATTATAAAGTTATAAACAAGTGCACCTGCCCAGTTTGAAATTTCAGCTACATTTCCACTATAAATAGAACCCATCAACATATCATCCCTAACAAGCCCATTTCCTTATTAGTTCTTCATTCTCTACTTCTTAACCATCCTTTTCCCATGTTTCTCTGTAGTTTATCAAGTGATTACTGGGAAATAACACAAAAACAAGCTCAAAGGTGAGATGGGTTATCATAGTTTTTTATTTTTTTTCCATTTTTTTGGGGGAGAAGAAGTACTGGACTTTGCTTTTTTGTTATGGTTTTGAACAGTTGAAGCAAAAGCATTTAAGAGATGGCCAGTGGAGCTATTGCAGCTACCTTCAGTGGCATCAAGGTTAGAGAGGATAGTTTAAGCTCTGCAAAAAGTGGGAACTTCACAAAGTTTTCAGGTTCACAGAGGATTAAATCGAGGAAATCGAAGGCGTCGATGATTCAAAATTCAGCTTTTGATGTACTGCTGCCTGTATCATTAAGAACACAACTCTTAGGTAATAATCAATCTCACCATTTCTTATGGTTCTTAACCTTGTATAGACTAATTTGAAGTTTAAGGGCTTAAACCCATCACCATGAACAGATATCATTTAATAATTGTGCTTAGAAGTTGTTGGGCTAGACATGCTGAGAAACCTAGTTAGCCCTAGACACAGGCTCAGGTCCAAGAAAATGGGCTAACTGGCAGTGGGCTTTTTTCTCTCATTTCTTTCATATTAATGTCGGCCCAGTTGTAATTTGTATTTATTTTTGACTTTGTATTCTCTGTTCTGTAGATATGATTACTGGCCAAGGGAGCCTTTGGCCAAACAACTTGGATGCTACCAACAATGGAAAGAAGGTAAGGATTAGAGGGTCAGTAGAGTTGATGAAGAAGACTGTGTTGGACTTGAACGACTTTCACGCATCGATAACTGACTGGGTCGATGAGTTGTTGGGCAATGGCATCTCATTTCATCTAATTGGCGCTGTCATTGGAGATCCGGGTCAGTTTTTCTATTAATTTCTGTTTTTAGTTTATTGTTTTAGGGTATCCTCTAGTACTAAACTTGAATTTTGGAGAGAGAGAGAGACCAGCCACTGGGTTTCACCTTCTGACCTAGTACTAGCACAGACTTGAACAGATTTGAATTCTGAACAACACTGTAAATATCAACACAAAGCCCAGCTCACTTTCCTGCAATGGGCCTTAGGTTGCTAAGACTGGCCCACAAACTTGGTGAAACAGTAAGGGTACCCAAGTCTCTCTCTCTCCCTTCCCCCCCCCCCCTCCTCTTCTGAGCTAGTGAGCTTAGTTTTCACTTGGAAGTGAGACATTAAATTTCACAGACAAATACAGATAATGGCATGCGTGGAGGGATTGGAGCACCTGCATTCTTGGAAAATTGGATAACAAAAATTACCAAGCCAATAGCCGGTCCATGTTCATTTCAAATTACATTTGATTGGGATGAAAGCATGGGAATTCCTGGAGCTTTCATGGTTAAGAATTTACACCACAATGAGTTCTTCCTCAAGACTGTCACACTCCATGATGTTCCGGGAAAGGGTCACATCCACTTTGTTTGCAACTCATGGGTTTATCCGGCTGAACGATATAAGTCGGACCGGATTTTCTTTGCTAACCAGGTAAGTACTGTATAAACAGCTAATGGACAGAGAAACAGGCAAATGAAGAAGACTTGCCTCCTTCCATAGGATCTTTATTTGAAGCTCAACCCCACAAGAATTTTGCCCAGTTTGGGTATCATTTCAACATGATTTGAGAACTGGTTTAGTTCAATTTGGAAGTGTTCTTCTGAAACAATTCACAAGATCACTGAAAATTACTAAAGATTCTTCCTTCATTACACTTTTGCAGTCCTACCTACCAAGTAATACTCCAGAACCTCTACGAAAGTACAGGGAGCAAGAGCTTGTGAATCTGAGAGGAGATGGCACTGGAGAACTGAAGGAATGGGACCGAGTGTATGATTATGCATTTTACAATGATCTAGGGGACCCTGACAAGGGTCCCAAGTATGAGAGACCTGTTCTTGGAGGGTCCAAAGAATATCCTTACCCTCGCCGGGGAAGAACTGGCCGGAAACCCACAAAGACAGGTTAGAGTTCTGTTGTTAGAAGTATTGATTTACTACAAAGCAGTTCTTATTTCCATATCATCTTAACTTTCCTTTTCCTTTATTGATGATAGAGAAACAGAGTACAAATTAACTTTTATTGGTTCTATATTGTATTGTCATATTGAGTTTAATAATTTGAAGGAGAATTTGATTCCCTTTCTGTCTTCTTAGCAGATCCTAAAACAGAAAGCAGATTGCCGGTGGTAAGTCTGAATCCTCTGAGCATCTATGTTCCAAGAGATGAACAGTTTGGTCACTTGAAGATGGCAGATGCTCTTGCCTCCGTACTTAAAACTATTTCCCAGCTCTTGCTCCCGGCGCTGAATTATTTTCGTGACTGCAACCATTATAAATTCCATAGCTTGCAAGACATACTAGACATGTATCAGGGAGGGATTAAAATCACCAATGGTCCTACAGTGGACAAAGTTAAGGATGCAATACCTCTGGAGATGCTAAAAGAACTCGCTCGTTCAGATGGAGAGCAGCTCCTGAAATTCCCTATGCCTCAAGTGATCAAAAGTATGTGTTTACTTTTAACATTGACATTCTTTTTAAAAAAGATGTTGATACAAAGCAAAGTATCTTAATTCAAGTAGATCTCTATTGAGGTCCAAGGTGATACTGTATAACGCTGCTCTATAAGGCATAAAAATAGATAATCTCTGCTGTCAATATGAAATTCTCAGCTGAAACTTTATGTTCTTCTTGAATTGTGTAATGCATGGGAAGCAACTGATCTCTAATAATGTCTCCATGGTATTACTTCAGAGGACAAGTCCGCATGGAAGACAGATGAAGAATTTGCAAGAGAAATGCTCGCTGGAGTTAACCCAGTTTCCATCCGCCGTCTCCAAGTAAATTAAAGCTGCCATTATATACTTGAGATTACTTCTAACACAATATATGGCTTAAGATTACTATCTTTAATTTCAATTTCTGTAATAATTCATACAATGCTAACACACAGGAGTTTCCCCCAACCAGCAAGCTCGATCCCGATGCATATGGCAACCACACCAGTTCAATAACCAAGGAACACATTGAGAAGAACCTAAATTGGCTAACTGTAGATGAGGTAATATTAATAAGTCCTTCATGAATCACATAAATTATTCATAAATTTATAAATGTCTTAAACTAATGGAGATTTGATTCATGACATGGTTTTTGTGTAGGCCATCAAGAGCAACAAGCTATTCATATTGGATTATTATGATGACCTGATGCCGTACTTGAGGCGTATAAACACTACTACCACAAAGACCTATGCTGCCAGAACAATTCTCTTCTTGAAAGATGATGGAACCTTAAAGCCAGTAGCAATCGAGTTGTGTTTACCACACCCAGATGGAGACCAGCATGGGGCAGTTAGTAAGGTAATCACTCCAGCTGAGGATGGAGTTGAAGGTTCAGTTTGGCAGTTGGCCAAAGCATATGCTGCTGTGAATGACTCTGGCTTTCACCAGCTCATCACCCACTGGTAAAAGTCTGTTCTAGAACACCATGTTGTGGGAAATCAGCTAATCCGAACTTATTTCACAATGAGTTTCTGAATGGTTCCAATTGGTTCACTGCAGGTTGAAAGCCCATGCCGTGATGGAGCCTATTGTTATTGCGACGAATAGACAGCTTAGTGTGCTTCATCCAATCCATAAGCTTTTGTATCCTCACTCTCGGGATACCATGAATATAAATGCTGTTGGGCGGCAGATCCTTATCAATGCCTGTGGAGTAATTGAGAGCATTGTCTTTCCGGGGAAATTTGCCTTGGAAATGTCCTCTGCTGTTTATAAGAGCTGGGTTTTCCCTGAACAGGCATTGCCCACAGATCTCATCAAGAGGTGAGTAAATCGCTTACTCAGGAAAAAAATTTATGAACCTTCATTGAACATAAAATGAAATGACAAGATAATCTTTTGTTTCATTCAGAGGAATGGCGATTCCAGACTCGAGCAACCGCCATGGCCTCCGACTTGTTATTGAGGACTACCCATATGCTGTTGATGGGCTTGAAATCTGGTCAGCAATTGAAACATGGGTTCATGAGTACTGCTCTTTCTACTATTCAAGAGATGAGATGATCCAGGGTGATTCTGAACTTCAGTCCTGGTGGTCAGAGCTTCGTACTGAGGGTCATGGTGACTTGAAGGATGAGCCATGGTGGCCTAAGATGCATACACTTTCTGATCTAACACAAACATGCACCATTATTATATGGATTGCCTCAGCCTTCCACGCAGCTGTCAATTTTGGACAATACCCTTATGCAGGCTACCCCCCAAACCGCCCGACAAAAAGCCGTCGCTTCATGCCTGAGCCAGGCACTCCTGGATATGATGAGCTCAAGTCAGACCCTGATACAGCCTTCCTGAAAACAATTACGGGCCAGATAAAGGCTCTCCTTGGTGTGTCCGTAATAGAGATTTTGTCTAGGCATCCATCTGATGAGGTTTATCTTGGACAGAGAGACACTCCTGAGTGGACATCAGATACAGAACCATTGTTAGCATTCCAGAGATTTAGAAATAAGCTATTGGAGGTTGAAAAGAAAATTATGAAGATGAACAAAGACCCAAGCAAGAGAAACAGAGTAGGTCCAGTAAAGATGCCATACACTCTGCTCTATCCGGACACTTCCAATACCACAGGCGTTGGTGGGCTCACTGGCAAGGGAATTCCCAATAGTGTTTCAATCTAAAGGTTTGCGATTACACTCTGCTCTATCCGGACACTTCCAATACCACAGGCGCAATCAACCTTTAGATTGAAACACTATTGGGAATTCCCTTGCCAGTGAGCCCACCAACGCCTGTGGTATTGGAAGTGTCCGGATAGAGCAGAGTGGATGGCATCTTTACTGGACCTACTCTGTCAAGATATATGCTTTCCTATCTTACTTTCTGATCTGTTTATCTTTATTTTCATGTATTTACCCTGTCTCATAATGATATCTCTTGTATTACTAGTGAGCCTGCATTTTGAGTTTTGTTGGTAGATCTTGATTTTGCATTCCCATGCGGATGCTATGTTGGAATAATAGGGATTTTAATTCCCCTGTTTCTAAGCGAATGTGTCCTCTCACGTTGTCTCTTTTAAACCAGATATCTTCCTCTTAGAAACTAAGTGACAGGTTTTAAACTTGAAACGTTTACTAGGATATCTGCGCCCTTTCAATACCGTTGGCTTTATTCCCAGTTCTGGGGCCAAGGGTTTGGCATGTGGTTTATGGTGCTTCTTGTGTTCAGATATTAAAGTGGAAATAGTCCATTTTGGGTCTCGTTTTATGGCTGTTACTCTGGATGATTCTGGGACTGGTAGATCTTAGTGTCTTGTGGGTATTTATGACCCCCACCCCCAAAACCCATCTGAGAGGAGTTTTTTTTTTGGAGATGACCTGAATCTCTTCTTACTTACCTTAACTATTCCCTTTATTATTATTGGTAATTTAGTCTGATCTTGTATGAATCTGAGAAGTTTGGAGGCAAGCCTCCATATCTACAAGGCCTTGCATTCCAGGCATTGCTGTCTTTAATCAATACTATTATTCTTGATGACCTACCTTTTATAGGTTCCCGTTTTACATGGTCCAACAAATAAAAGCCCCCCCCCCCCCCCACTTAGTTGGGGAGGTTCTCCCCTAATTGGTTTTTACTTTTCCCACATGCATTAGATTGCCGCTTCTTTGGGGTCAGATATCCTTCTTAGTATTGACCATTCTAAGTCTTCTTTTAAGAAGATTTTTCACTTTTAGGATGTGTGGTTTAAACACTCACAATTTAGATCCTTCTTTAATACCAAATGGGAGAGTCTTGGCTCTCGAAATCTGGCTCAAAAAAACAATGGCCTTATGGTGTTTCTCAAGAAAATAGAATAAAGATGTCTTTGGACACTAGGAACTACAGAAAAAATTATTTCCTGATGAATATTTTTCTTTAGAATCTCAAGAACCTAACCCTTAAGTGTCCGCACCTCTACTAGCAATGGGTAAGAATCTATCTTGGATGTTGAAATCTGAGGAAATGTATTGGTTTCAAAAATCCCAACAGCTCTATATCTAGGATGGCAATCGTAACCCTAGATACTACCATATGATGGCTAAACACCACCTTAGGAGATCAAGTATACCATTTTTATTGAATTATGAGGGTAAGCACGGAACTGACCTTCCATCCATTGCTAAACTCTTTGCTAGTCACTTGCAGAATACATTTATTACCTCAAAAACCCTTTGAATCCTGCTTTTATTGAAAGCCTTTTTGAACCAACGATATCTGACTTGGAGAATCTATATTTAATTTCCCTTCCATCAGAATCCAAAATCAGAGAAGAAGTTTTTAGTATTGGAGCATTTAAAGCTCCTAGCCATGATGGATAAGGTGAAGTGTGATGTCATTAGATTTGTTCATGTTTCCTCAAATATTCTGCCATTTGGTAATAATCATACCTTTTTATGTATGATTACTGAAAAAGATAAGGTGATCAGAGTAGAGGATATTTTCTTCCCTGCTTCTTTTGCATAAAATGTATATGAAGTTCCTTCCCCTAAATATAGTAGAAACTAGAAAAGTTTTCTCTTTATGGGGTACTTAAAATCTCCCTTTTGAGATCATATGAAACCTTTCCTCAGAAAAATGTAATTGTGAATATGACCCTAATAACCCAATACACAATCCGTTCTTTATCTAAATAAATCTCTTTTAGCTTCAACAGTAAAGCAGGAAAAAAAAAAAAACCCACTCAAAGCAAGCAATACAGAAAATCAACCAAGTATCACAGTTTATGTGGTTAACAGAACAAACACATTCACAAGAATCAAATTCTTTTGGTTTGGAACAAGATTCCATCCTGAAAACCAGCACAATCATATATGCATAACAAAATGTCTCAAAGCAATTTAAGCACACAAAAGTAGAAAGAGAAAACCCTTAATCAGAAAGGAGAGGCTAAAACACATTCTTACATCTTAAAAATAGTTATAGCAGATTAAGTAGAATACCTTGGGTTCTGAACAACTGATTTAAGGCCTTTGCCAGATATTCTGGGATGATTATGATCAATCGAAGCTTGGGTTTCCAATATTGTCAATATGAGATGTCAATACCCTGTGGATTTGTCTCAAAACTGGTGGATTGGCACTTCCCTTCTTTCACAGAGAGAGAAGTTAGCTACCTGCTTCTTCCAACCGAGGATTTTCTTCTGTGCATGATTAACACAATCAAGAAATCCAGTGAGGGTATCAAAATTTTATCCTATTTGTCTCTTATTTTAGCAAGAGTTGACTATCTAAATCATGAAATCTTCAGAAACTTTAAACTTCTCTTAGCTATTCTCAATAAACTTTAGCTTTTTCCATTCAAGAAAACTTTTTATCTTCAACATCAATCCCCCGCCTCCCCTCTTCAAATGATAGTAGTATAGTAATGTAATAATAAGTGTGGTCCGTATCTGGCCCTTCTGGCCCTTTGTGGTCCTTATCTGACCCCGATATGAGGCGTAGCACTAGCCACTAGGGATGTAAACAGCTCAGATACGGCTCAGAAACGGATTGGATGTGATCGGATCCGGATATTCCCTGATCGAATATGGATACCTTTAAACGGGTTTGGATGGATTTGGATGCAGATTGAATTTGGATTTTTGACCATCCGTTTACATCTCTGCCTTGTGTAACTCGGAGTAGCGGATACAATTCACTCTCAATCCATATCTCTTAGATCATGATTCTCTTTTCCACATATTCTAGAACCTGTTGAATCTTCAAACCCCCCCCCCCCCCAAGATCATTATTTATTTAATTTTTTATTATTAAATATTTGAATTTTTTTCGGACAGATTTTTATCGAAGTATTCGGTTTTTCTTTTCGGATATCTCTAAACGAATACAGATGTCCCTAAACGGATACAGATGCAGATTGGATTCGAACTTTCGGTTATCCATTTACATCCCTACTTAGCACCCAAAAAAAAAGTGCATAGGCATACGTGGATAGCTAAAAAAACAAAAAGAGGAGACAAGAAACCCAACCCCCAATCCATCCAGGTTGGATTTAATAAGGGCGTAGCTAATGCACAAGGCTCCCAGAGGTGGGGTCTGGGGAGAGTCAGAATGTACGTAGCCTTACCCATGTTTTCACAGAGAGGCTGTTTCCAGACTCGAACTCGTGACCATTTGGTCACAATGAAGCAACATTTACCGTTGCACCAAGGCTTGCCCTCCAATTCCCTACTGGTGCAGTCTAGGGTTGAGAGGTCTACACCTAGCAGGCGCGACATCCAATGGTCTGAATTTGATTGACCCAGTTTTTTTTTTTTGTCTTCTTGAACTCGATACCGTTGAATGTCGCGTCTACCAGATGTCGACCTTTAAGTCCTGAACTGCACCGCACTGCCTTTTTAGGGAATTGGGGAGGACTTCTTTCCACCAAAGGCAGCAAAAATAGTAAAATTTGTCTACTTTAATTTTTTTTTTGATAAAGTTTTGATACTTTGCACCATTAGGTTAAATTGATAAGGTCTTTCACATCAGGTATTGTTTTAATGTAGTGGCCAGAAAGATATACTAATTATGAGGCACTCTTGAAAACATTGATGACTCTGCCATAGCCAGGGAATTTTGCCAGTCTATGAGGCTTCTGATTGTTCATTTCATGCCATCTCCCCTCTCTTGGCATGGCTGGTCTACTCCTCAGGTTGGCTGTATTCATGGTTTCAAGAATCGGGGATAATATTAGAGGTTTGGTGAATTGATCGATTTGGATTGGAATCGGTTGTGATCAATCATTTCAATTTCGATTAATTTCTGCTGATTCTGCCCTATTCCCGGCTGATTCCAACTGATTTCAACCGAATCAAATTGGAATTGGTACTGACCAATTTGATCTCCAATTCCGTTTCTAAAACCTTCTTACTATTACTATCAATACCAACTGAATATGGGAGCTTTGGTTGTGATCTTTGCAAAGACACTACGGCATTGTAATATGAAGATTCTGTTAATTAGCTATCAAATAAGAGAGAGAGACAGAGATTAAACCAAAAAGTGCTCTATATTCTAGGATTTTCATTTGATTTAATTTGATTGATTTTTTAATTAATTATATGCAATTAGATCAATCAAATCCTAATATTGATAGGTAAGAATATGACCATGATGGATTTCTATCAAGCTAGAAGCAAAGATTTCTCGTCGTCTTCACATTATAAAATTAGTTAAATACGTCTTATATGTCAATAGAATATTTTAGTATTTAGGGGAGGGTTTCCTACGATGCTAGTGTAAGAACAAATTTGCATGATACATCAATAATGATTTGAAAAATAGTCTCATCTTTATGTGGTTCACAAAATCAGAATAGAAGAGAGTGTGTCAGTGTGAGCATCACTGTTTATTATGTAAGACAAGTATATTGGAATTTGCACATGAGCGATGCATGCTTCCTTTTCCCTTAGCATTTATAGAAACTAATAAAGTGATGATCAAATAGTTTTGATTCACGAACGTAATAAGAAAATGAAAGTATAAGAAACATCCTTTAAGGACGTCCCTTGCCCTTTAATAAATGTCCTTTCCTTTCTTCAAAGAACAAAAATCATCTCTTCTCTCATAATCGATTCTTTTTATTTTCGTCAAAAGTCCAAGTGTGGTCCACATAGTCATAATAGAGAGTGTGTCAATGTGAGTTCCACTATTTAATATGGGAGACAAGTATATTGGAATCTACACGAGCGATGCATACTTCCTTTTCCCATAGTATTTATAGAAATTAATATAGTGATGATTATATAGTTTTGATTTAGGAACTTTAAATAAGAAAATGCAAGTACGAGAAACGTCCTTTAATCGATGCCCCTCGCCCTTTAACAAATGTCCTTTACTTTCTTCAAAGAACAAAAATAATCGCTTCTCTCATAATCTATGACCTTTTTTATCCATCAAAAGTCCAAGCCAAATGCCATCATAATATTATGCCAAATGTGACATATTTGAGATTTGCTTGCTTTTGTTTAAAATGATATCATTAATGTATGTGTAAAGGAATACATAAGGACCTTATCTTACGACAAATCCATCTCTATTGCATGTCGAGTTACTCAAAGTCCATTAACCTTTTGGGATTGATGTGTGGTTTGTATGATTACATTTTCATAAAAAAAAAAAGTTACTCACACACTCTTTTATGATGCATGTTCCATGCCACATTAAACAACAAGGCGGAAAAAATCATTTGAAAAGTATTTGACCAACGTGATGGAGATTTCTTCTTGTATAGAATCCATCCCTTAAATCTTCTTGTTTTTGTTCATTGTAATTAAAAGGATCATATGTACCTAGTTTTTTTTTTTTTAATTTACTGCAATCTTTCTTTATTTTCCCTGTTTTAAGATAAAAGAACAAAATTAAAAGTTACCAAGTGATTGAATCTCTTACCCAAAAAACAAAAAAAAAATCTCTTTGAATCAATTAGATGTAAATGCTGTTCTTTATCAGAGAATGAAACAGTAGCACATCCTAGACATACATATATATATATATATATATATATATATATGTATATATATATGAGTCTATAAATAGGCTTTGTAAATTGATCAATGCAATGTAATGAACGAGCCTCTACCTTGGAGTATAAGATAAGAGTGCAGTTGTGGGCAAAAAATAGAGTCTGATCGGAAACAACATATATATATATATATATATATATATATATATATATATGAGTCACTGTAATTTGCATTTGAGCCTCTACCTGAGTATAAGCATAATGACAGGTTGAGTTCACTGTAATTTGTGTTGGGTTCATGCATAATGACATTGGTTAAAATTTTAAACAAAATAGAGGGTAATTTAGAAATAAAATTGTCTCCATTTTTTGCTTCTATCATGTCTACTCAATCTTAGGTGATAGTAAGTCCTTTAAAGTGGAGGAATCAACTTAATGTGAATTTACCATATCTGTTCCCCCATCCAAGCAAATACAAATTGTGTTTATAACTTGCTTGGTTAAAATAGTTGAACCCTCTATTAAAAAGCACAATATAGCTCTTACTTAATGCGAATGCCCTTGAAGAGTTGAGATCACCATATGCTTTTTTATTGTGATGTTTCATGCCTAATTCGAGTATTATTGATATAAGAGACACTCTTGTAATCCATATTTTATAAACAAATGATCTATTATATAATTAATGGGCAAGAGATCTCTACTTGGTGGTGTTTTCTATGCCTTCTCACAGGGCACTGTGAGATGACGCGTCTGCCCCCTGGGTAGATACCCAGGCGTGCTCACCCATTGGAGAGCATAGGAAACGCCTCCAAGTAGAGATCTTTTATCTTTTTATTTTTTATTGTTAGACGATCTCCTATATAATTGATGATAAAGAAAAATGCATATTAAGAACTTATGATCCATAAATTTAATCACACAGAAAAATGATATGACAATTCTGTCAATTGGATAGATTGTGAATGGCCTGGATGGGTTACTTGTCAAATTTTATACTCACATTCTACTATATACCTTTCCTTCCCATGCATGCATATGGTTCTTCAAATACTACTATGCAATGCACTCTTTCATAACCTTAGATGTCCAAAACTATATTTTGCCATTTGACAAACTCTATTTAAATAGAAAATCAACAAAACAATAAGGAACTAGGGGTTTACCTATCCACACAAATTTAAACACAAATTTTGTGCTGACTTGATAAACTTACCCTCAAATATACTTAGCCTTTAATAATATTTTGAGAAATTGATAGTAATAGATAAAAAAATATCCTTCCACCATGATTATTAAGTATAAAAGGGCATGGGATGGGGCAAGAAACCCACATAACTCTAAACAGATAATTAATGGGTTCCCTCTCCCTCACCTTTTTTTTTTTTTTAATATACTTCTTCACTTATCAAATTTTGTTTGACTTACATAACAAAGTGTGGTCCATGGCATGTTCACAATGTTCAACAAATTATTTATTGAAAAAAATAAATAAAATAAAGGGGGAAATCACAACAAGAATCTCTATATAAGAACAAAGATATGCTGCAATGCTGCAGTACCTTTGCACTGATTTGGCTCAATCTCTTTAATCTCTTTGTGTGGCAAAAGTTACAGTGAGAACCAGAGAAAATGGCAGACCAAATGAAGAAAACAGCTATGCTAGTCATAGACATGCAGGTCTGTATCTCTTTTGCATTTAATCCATTGGTTTCGTTTTTCCCTTCTCCCTCTTCTTTTACTTGTTTCAGATTTTTCAATTTTAATTCTCATGTTGTCTTCTATTTTGAGAGGTCTAATGTTGATTTCATTTCATGGGTTTGGATGCAGAACGATTTTATTCTTCCAGGGAAACCCCTGCAGGTAGCTGGTGGCCAAGCTATTATTCCTAATGTCATTAAAGCCGTCGAAGTTGCAAGGGAGCGTGGCATTCTTGTAGTTTGGGTATCTCTCTCTGTTCCTTAATATATGCTTGTTGTAGAGAAGAAATCTCTCTCTCTCTCTCTCTCTCTCTCTCGTTTCTGTAAAGAGTTTGGAAGTGATTTTTTCTCCAATTTTCCATGTTTATCTGGTTTTAACTTGTGGGGTGGGGAAAGCAAGCAATTGGTGATGTTGCTTTTATTACTGTTATTGTTTATGAGTGGTTTTATTGGCACTCGATTGATTAGGGTTTTCATTTTCATTTTTATTTCTGTTTCTCTTCTTTGGGAAGACAGACCAATTATAGTCTCTACTTAGGTAGTTAGGGCAATGTTTAGTAATTGGGACTAGTAGTTATGTTCCAATTAATCTGGCTGTAGATTTGAGTTTTAACATTTTCAAGTAGTGGTGGAGAAAGGTTTCCTTTAGTTCACCAGGGCAGCACAGTTCCAAAAAGATAAAAGAAAAGAACTGATTGAAAAATCAGGTGAAACTTAATTTTTTGTGAACTTAATCAAACAGAACAGCATCCCACAACTCAAAACCTAGGTTTGTGAGGAGAGGAAGAATCAAATATATTACTCAGATAATATAAATAATCTGAATGGACACTCTGTCCCAAAAATAAAAGAAAAACAAATACTGAAATCAGAAACTGACAGAACTAATAACTGCTTATGAATTGGACTGCTTGACCCTTAAAACTCTGTCCACCTTTATCAATTTGCATTGTGATGACTTCCACTAACAAGAACTACAACAACTATGCTGATCTCCATGATAAAGCAGCTCTTAATTGAAAGAACCAGATCGATACTTCTTCCCCTGTTTTCTTGAATTGCAAGTTGTCTATAATGTTTCACATAATTATTTCTGCAACATGGATTGTGGAGGGATGATTTGGTGGATCTGCATGTTGCATAGATAGAACAATCTCTAGATTGGCCACATGTCAAATTTAGTGACTCATCAACCTTATAGGTAAAACATGGCAACATCTGATTGAGCAAAAAATTGTCATACAAGTAGAATATGATGCAGATAACTTGTTTGAACAGTTTGATAACCAATCAAGCTACTTCAGAAATTATGAGATACCTATGATTAAGTACCCAATGCATTCTTGAGGTTTAGGGTTATCGGGTTGGAAATCTGACTCATTCTTCTTGATTGCTTGGCATTGATTATTGTTTGTAGGTTGTCCGGGAACATGACCCAATGGGAAGAGATGTCGAACTCTACCGGATGCACATGTATGGTGAAGGCAAAGAAAATCCAGTTAGCATGAACAATGTGGGTTCAGAACTAGTTGATGGTTTGGAGATCCAAAAAGGTGACTACAAGCTTGTGAAGACTCGTTTCAGTGCCTTCTTTGGTACCAACCTTCATTCTTTTCTTCAAAGAGTTGGCATCAATAGCTTAGTTGTGACAGGTAAGTTTACATCCAAGCCCTGTTTGCTAATAATGATTTGCCCCTTTATGATTCTCTTTTGACAGTTGCATAGCCTCAATTTTAGACCTCACCCTTTATCTGACCTAAGTTCTTAACTTGGGGTCGGTTTCTGTTATGGACCTCAGCCTAGTCAACAAGTGGGTTGGGACATTTGTAGTAGAAGTTCAATCTGGATGGACCTGATTACTGAGCAACCATTTCATGCTGATTCTAAATGTGTTGGTTTTGAAGTGTCCTTGTCTGGATAGTTTTCTGATTCTGGATTCTGGGTTAGAATGAGAATCACGTTTGGGTGGATTCTACATTCTAAGTCTGGAATCTAACATAACAAGTAACATCATTCTAGAATCAAGAAAACGGGGGTTTTGAATTCTCATGATAATTCTTGAGGGAAATTAGTGAATCCCAAAATTTACGACTTTTGCACATTTTTCTTTTGTTGATAGACATGTTGTCGCTTGAGCTCATAGATTATCTGCTTTTGCTTGGAAACTTTTTGTTTTGTTTCTTTGAAGGAATTTGTTTCCTCCTTGGTTCATGGACGAGATTTTCTCTCTGTAGTTTGTTTTTTAATAAATTTCTTTCTTTAAACCTGCCTCTCCCCCAAAAAAAAAAAAAACAAAAGAAAAGAAAAAAAAGAAAAAAAAAAGTGAGTGTCTTTAGAATCCCATGTAATGTGATCTTTGATAAGTCACTGTCCCAAGAATCCCATTTAAAACCAAGTTGGCCTATTTTTGCTGGAGTTAGCTCAAGAACTGAATCATTAAAAGCTTGGTTGTTGCCAACAGTACCCCAACCCAACTTGCTTGGGTGGGCCTGTTGCAAATCCTAATCTTGGGTTTGTGTTATGTTGGATTTGAGTTATAAGGATGAACAGCTTACATTTTTTTAAACTTCATTTCCTTGTTTCCTTCTTTTGTGCTACTAGGAGTTCAAACACCAAATTGTGTCAGGCAAACAGTCATCGAAGCACTCGAGTTGGACTATCAACCTATCACGGTCATTACTGATGCCAGTGCAGCTGCCACACCGGAAGTACATAATGGTAAGTGCCTTTTTATTGACACTCTATTTCTTGCATCTATAATCTATATTACTTGGATTCTCTTATGATCTATAAGGGAGTAAGTATTTGAGGGTGTGTTAATTATCTGAAGTGAATAGAAAACACTGCCATTGGTTGCTTTAAACACAAGAGAGGGTTTTGGGAAAATACAAATTTAAATGAAGATTCAAAAGCAACCAAGTGCAGTTTTTGTCATCCCAATAGTAGTCCCTATCAAACCATAACTCACTAGCAGCAGCCACATGAGCTAAGTAAGAACAGAAGATGATTCCCCTAATAATGATGATTTAAACATTTGGGTCTAACCCTGAATGGTTTGATCTAAATGGATCAATTTTTTTTTTTGGGTGTGTTTCAAAGGTGAACTCAGACAGTATTTCAACCCAACCCAAGCTATAGTAATGAGTTAGACCAGTCCAACTGGGCAAGTCAAATTAATTTTAGCTGTTATTGGACTTCATTAATTACTTCAACATACTTTGATTTCTTGATAATTTAACCTCGATAAACCGATGATTAACATGGTGGAATTTCATGAAACAGCAAACCTTTTCGACATGAAAAACGTTGGAATTGCAACACCAACACTGAAGGAGTGGCTCGAGTCCATTGCATGATTTTGTCCTCAAAACTATCCCAACACTGAAGGAATGGTGTTCTATACTGTTGTACACGAGTGAAATTGTGTGTTTTTTTTTTTGATGGAATGAAATTGTGTGTTTTGGTTTGCTTGAAATTATCTGTTATGGGAACTGATGTAATAAGTTGAACTGGCTATTAAGGTTTGATCTTTATATAAATTGCATCTTAGTTTGGATTTACAAGTGTGAATGTGAACCGATCGGTTCGTGGTCCATTGGTGGGTTTTTCCCCTTGGATAGAGTTTGGTTTATTTATTCAATTTACCTGAATAGTAAAATTGATTAAGTTTTGTGATCAACCCCAACCCAAACCGAACCGGACCCAAGTCACCCAACTCAACCCTTCCATTGGCATTGATTTTTTACTATTACTCAAAGAAACATTCAAAGAATAAACAAATCATGTTCCTTCCCAATTGAAAGAGAAGACTAATAACTGCCTACAAAATTGTGAAGCATGGCACTGTAAGGTTACAAGAACCCCCAACACAAGTTGGACATTGCCCCTTATTTTCATTATTTCCCTTCCATGCACTTCTTCAGTTTTCTAACTACGGTTGGCCTTCACAAACACAAAGGGAAACTCCCTATTCTGAGAAACAGAAAGCCACCTCTTCCCACTCTCCATCGTTACACCGATGTTCCCACACATAACTTGGCATGACTCGCACACGTTAGGGCAGTAAGTTAGCCGGTACTCGGGGCTAGATCTGCTCATGCTCTCAATCTTGAACCAATTCCTCACGGTTGAGGAGCCAGGGTGACCTGGTTGACCTCCAAGCATTACATGCCTCATCTGGCTTGGAGACGATGATGATTGCTTTGATTCTCCGACCTGCCAAACAACCGGCATCTCAGAGAACCTAATGTTCAAGTCAGTTGATTCCCGGATAATTCTCTCTCGTGCCGGGGATGGACTTCTAGAGGTCTCTCTGAGTACCCTCTCTAGATCCTCCTTTTCTTGTGAATTTGATGCTGGGAAAAACATTACTGGTGTACCAAAGTTCTTGTCTGAAGCATGTTGATTAACCATGGCCTTGCGAGAGCTCTCGACACGGTCGAATGAGACACCACCTCCACGGCCCCTTCGATAGGCTGAGACGATGTAGTAGGGTTCGCCTGCTCGAAGCTCATTGCCATCAGTATCGAGCACCGATTGGGTATGGGAATGGGCCGAGTGTTCACCTTTAGATTGCAGAGCAAAGGAGAAAATCAAGAGAGATGAGATGAGAAGTTGGAGAGACATGATTGAAGAAGATGTTGTTCTTGAGCTTGTTTGAATGTGGGAGGAGGCCTAAGACAGTATTCTCTTTTTAAAGGGTTCTTCAAGTGGCAAGCTGTTAACTTCTCCCCTAAAGAGAGGAGCTCAAATAAATGAAAGTGTCAAAAGCTAAAATAAGATCTCTCACCACCTGTTTTATAGGGTCCGAATAAAATGTTCATTGCTTCATGCACAAAAAGATTGCCACTTTTGATGGTTTCATACAAAGGTCATAATACGGGAATCCATCACCATTTGCCACATCAGCAAATTTGGGTGAGTCTTGTGATGGAGAACCCACATAATTTCTTGTTCAAAGGCTGGATCGGTCCACTCAACACCAACAAAATCGAAAGCTTAATCAATATTTTTTTAGAAATAAAAATATTAAGGGCAAGAGATCGATGCTTGGTTGTGTAGCCCCTGCACCAACACAGGGTCAATAAGAGCGTGGATGAAGGCATCAATATGGATGTGATTTTTTATTTCACAAGGGGTAGGGTGATACTTTCGTGTGCTCTTATGTTTGGATGCAATGGTCACACGACCAAGTAGCGTTCTTTTTCCTAAAGATTAAGTGAACAAGAAAGCTTCTACAATAGTGTCAACATTCATAGATCTCTTCCCTACTTTAGTTGTATTAGCAGACCTACTAGCAACATGCATAATATGAATAGGCAGTGTAATTCAGCAAATCGATTTTCGGAACATGAACAATGATATGTGAGGGGGTGTGCAATTTCGTTTTTGAGCTTGTATTGTGCATAACTTTTTTCCTATTTATATATAACATTAACAATTTAGAATGGGGACAGAGGACAGTTTTGAAACACAACTTTGTTTTGAAAAACCTATATAAAATACATTGTCACAGCCAAGTTCGAAAATACCCTAGAGATTTTAGATTTAGAGAAACCATAGGATCTGATAAAGGAAATGAAGAGAATAGAATTTGAGGATTCGAGGTGTTCTTGTTGGATTTTTAAGTGGTTTTAAAATTAAAGATTTAAAATACAATATTTTTTTAAGTGTGTCTTTTGGAGAGTCCCCTTGGTTGTGTCTCTTCATCTCTTATATAAAGAGAAGAGGTCTTTCCCATTTCATTAACATTTGTTGTATATTGTTTTCATCTCGATCATAGCAATTTGGACTCTCTCAGTAATCACAATTAGTAGTGCGACTTATGTGATTAGAGAGTTGTTTTATCTTGTAGGTATAATCACATGGTCAACCTGGGTTGCACAGATTGGGGCGTTTAAAAACCTTAAAGATTGTATTGTGTGATACAACTCAACTCTACTACCTTCTATTCTGTTGATAAAAGAGGACGCATAATGGTGCAGTGAATCCCTACTTCAACATCTACAAAGATATTTCTGTGACATATAAATTGTCATACAAAATAGACAAGTCTTTTATTACTATTTGTTACATTATATTTTTGTTTCCCCAATTTCTTCAGTCTGGAGACCGTTGTTGGTTGAGGAAACTATTCTGATTTGCTTCAGGCAATGATGGATTCTACCAGTGCCTTGGTAATCCAAGGACTTCTAAAATGTGAAAATTACAATGCCAAGAAGAAGAAAAAGAAATCAAATTGCTTACTTTGCCAAACGTTTTTGTTGCAGTCTTTATAACTTGTCAAATCCGAAGTGATGAGGCTTACAACTTGATGATAATGGATGTCTTTTGAAGTAAGCCAAAAGACATTGCTGGATGAAAATCTATATTATACTACTCCTAAACAAGAAAATAAAAGATAAAAGATAAAAACTTGTTGTGTTGATTTTGTTGGATCCCCTCCTTTGTTTTAAATTTGTCTTTTTATATGCATCCTTGGCATTTTTATGTAGTTTCTGTAATGACCAGGTAATTTCACAACTACCCACTTCTTTGAGAATTGGTTATAACCACCGTACTGACCATTTATCGGTCATTGTCAATCCATCAGTCTCTGACCGTTCACCAGTCACTGATCATTTTCGATCATTGACCGTTTTCAGTCATTGCCCGATTTCTGACTATTATCAGTCAATAACCATTTTTCGGTTATTGACTAACAGATTAGTCTTGATTGAAATAGATTTCAGTCTATTTATCTCTTAATCGAAATAGACTGAAAATAGGGTGTAAATAATGCCCCTCACAATCCCGTTTGAACGGGATCACACGAGTTCAAATGAGATTGTGAATGCCCTTTTCTTTCACTGGTCATATTTCTCCTAATGATGGTTTGATCTTTGATCCAAAATAGGGTGTAAGCAATTTCTTATAGTTCTCTACGGATCCCAATGACTCAGCACCCAAAAAATACATTTAAAAATCATGCAAGAGAAAAACAAGTTTTATGTTGACTCGTATTCAAATTTACAAAAAATGTCAAAGCGAGGCAATAGAAATAAACTTAAATAATTTTTCTTTAGTAGCCAAACCATTTACCAAAACTTTTCACTTAAAATCCTTGAATCTCGGATAAATTCGAAGTTTCCACAAACCCTTTCCAAAGACATCTATTTTATCTAGTCCATTCCATCCAAACTATCTCTAATGAGATGTTATATATTTTATATGTTCTATATGAATTATTGTAGCCCGGCTATATATTTAGATAAAAAATTTATTGTTTACAAGGTTAGAGTGGAGAAATCTTTTGATGTCATGTTAGATATTAAAGTAAGGGAAAAAGATCTCTACTTGGTGGTGTTTTCTACGGCCTCTCACATGGCACCGCGAGATGATGCCTCTGCCCCTGGAGTAGATACCCAGTCGTGCTCACCCATTATCCTAGACGCTTGTGTAGAGACCATGCGACCAAGTAGAGATCTCTTGCCCAGTAAAGGAACTAAGTATATATAAGCCTTACTCATCTTACGCATTTGTCCACCAAGTAACATGAGAATTCTTATGGGAAAAAGTTGGGTACACCATCGGTATATCGTAAGCTGACGCCCGTTGTGTAGATCTCTCTCTTCCCCCCACTCCCCATTGAAATGACTCCCTTGACCCTCTTATATGATACCTTATCTCACACCCCCATTGGTTCCACCTAGCTACTGGATTATCACACTCAGGCGGTGTGCCTATATCCCTCTTCCATTCTTTATATAAACTATAGCGTAAGGGGATTTCTTGCTCGTGTACCATATAGATTAAGAGCTCTATTCCTAGCTAAGAGATAGTACGGGTAAAGCCATTTCCACTCCCAACGCGCATCATGAATTGAAGTATGTCTAGCTAGCATCATTACAAATGATCGGACAATACCTGACCTCAACGTCCGACCATAGATTAAGGTATCCGTATCATATTAGCCGTATCGGTGTTGTCGTTATCCAATATCAATACGAATCAAGAGTATCAGCCTTTGTTTTTAAGTTTACTCCCGATATGATCTAATCCATATTTTAACAGTATTGATAATGACGATGACTAATATGACCACCAATACTGATACCGATACCAATATCGATACCTGTAACCTTGGATCCGTCCTAGTTTAGGAAAGGACTTTGTAAGCGAGTCCTGTTGAGCCTCTCTAACTCCCCAAAAAAAGGACCACGGGACCTGTGTGGTGAAGTATCATATCAAATTATGGCCAGAATCAATGCATGCACCAACAGAATTAGCGGACCAAACGATACCTAAAGTGTTCAAAATCTGACAAGAATTAGATCCGGAATCACTTCCTCAGCTCTAGAAGCTAAAGTTCAGGGCTTGGAAGCTGCTGCACTGTTGCTGAAGGATATATTACTCCACAAAGATTTAATTGCAACTAACTGTTTGGAAGTAATAGTGAAGCTTCTGGTTGGGGAATAATTCCTTTGATGACTAGCCGTGGTGGGAATTTTCAGCTCTTTCATGATTACTCATTATTTGTTAAATGGCTTGGAACATTATAGTTCACTCTATGTGAGGAGGGATTTATAGTTTATCTTATGCACAATTAGTTAAGGTGGTGGCTTGGGGATGAGCTTCTAGCTTAGTGACAGTGGCTAGACAGTTGGGTTTAGTGTAAGTTCAGGGAAGGTTGAGAGTGTTGGGATTATGTGTCCATCAAAATCAAATTTCTTAATTAATTGAATTATTTTTTTGTGTAACATGTATATTTAACGTGCTATGGTTGTCCTTAGGTGTTTACCTAAAATTTTCTCGACCAGGAATAAGGCTAGATGCCCTATTTAGACAATCGTCACATTATGTGCTCTTTGATATGTGTATTAAATTAATTCAAGTAAGAATCTCACATTTGTTACTATAATTAGTTAAGGAACGAGATTCTTACTTTGTAGAATTTGGTTAGCCTTTTGACTTGAGAGATCTTTGTTGTTTCAATAACACATCATAGGTTTCGATGCATCAATGGTTGATGTCCCTCGAATTACATATCGATATATTGGATTTGTGTTGTCATGTTGTGAACAAAAGAGATGCTGAATATGAAATCCATTGCCTTTAATTGGGGAATATCGAGGAGAGAGAGAGAGTGTCTATGTATAATCAAACAAAACCTGGATATAATGCACTCTCTAATATTATTATTTGAAAAATGTATTGAAAATAGTTTTGGGTCCAATCACGATCATAGAATCTTGGTACAATGAAAACTGGGGTTTGACAGTAATTAAATTACATGCCCTATAATTTACTATGTGATATTGTTTGGTAGAGGGACTGATTTACAATTAATAAGATTAATTGCGAATGTCTACATTTTTATTTATTTATTATTTTTTTTGGAGTAAATAACATTAAATTATCTAATATTTGATAATGTCTTTAATGAGATTAAAGATATTATAAGAAATTATGTTAGATAAATATTCTTTTTTTATTCTTCCTCTTCACTCCCTATTGTCGCAAACTAGGAATAGGAAACTATTAAAAGAAATGGACACATGGCATAATGGGATTAAGAATCCTAACCTCACACTATTACGAAATCCACACTTGTTTGATTTATAAATAAAGAGGGGAGAAGAAGACAGTTACGATTTGCACTTGTGTGATTTATAAATAAAGAGGGGAGAGGGAGACAGTCATGATTTTGACTCTCTCTCTCTCTCTTTCCCCCCCCCCCCCAAATCTTCTCTCCCTCTCTCCCTATTTGTGAGTGTGTGAGTTTGGGTTTGTGAAACCTAAGATAGAGAAATTGAGTGTGTTTTTCTCTTAGATAATTTTTGTTCCATTCAAAATGTTAAGACGTCGATTCCTAACGTTGTTCGGGTGACGAAGAGCTATTATCAAGAGGAGAAATTATATTTGCAGTTTTAAGGTAATCTGTTTTCTTTTTTGATAATTTTTGTATGGTGATTTCAGATGCAAGAGATACCTGATTCGATAACTCCATTGCGTAATCGGGTTTCCATCAACAATTGGTATCAGACCTTCGCTCTTCCGTTCGAAATCACTAGTTGTGCATCGAGTGATTTGATTATTTAATATATTTCCATTACAAGTTACTGGATTCAAAAGGTTCTTTTTTACTTCTTCAATTTTAATCGAGTTCTAGAAGAAATTGCTCATCTAATAAAGAGTAGGGAAATTTATCAAAAAAAAAAGAGTAGGGAAAAGAATGCTAACCGTTGTTGTGTCTAGGCATGTACTTGCACCTAGACACAACTGTGCGTGAAAAGACCGGCAAACCCTGAAAAGGCGGAAAGGTACAGGGGTGCATTGTTCGGGTGACAAAGAGCTATCATCAGGAGGAGAAACTATATTTGTAGTTCTAAGTTAATCTATTTCCCTTTCTGATAATTTTTGTACGGTGATTTCGGATACAAGAGATACCTGATTTGATTACTCCACTGCATAATGGGGTTTCCATCAACAATTGGTATTGGACCTTCACTCTTCCATCTGAAATCACTACTTCTGAATTGATTGATTTGATTCGTCAATATATTTCCTTTACAAGTTACTGGATTCAAAAGTTTCTTTTTTACTTCTTTGGTTTTAATCAAGTTCTAGAAGAAATTGCTTATTTAATAAAGAGTAGGGAAAAAGAACGCTAACCGTTGTTGTGTCTCGACATGTATCTCCGTCCAGACACAACCCAACGCGAAAAGATCGGCACACCTTGGAAAGGAAGAAAGGTCCAAGGGTGCGTTGCTTGTTTCACGCTAGATTGTGTCTGGGCACAAGTACACGCCGAGACACAATACCAGTTAGCGTTCTTTCTCCCTAAAGAGTATCCCTATCGGTTTCTAAGGTTGTGTTTGGTATGGATTCTTGGAATGCATTCTAGGTCGATTTCACATTCTCAGATGATAGAAACAACTATTTTTATCATTCGAGAATGCAAAATCAACCTAGAATGCATTCCAAGGATGCTTACCAAACACCCCTTAAATGTCAATTGTTAAATTTGAAAGAAAAAAAATTAAAAGGGGTGTTGTTCATCCTAAGAACATTATTTTGTAGTGCTTTTATCATTGCATCATATTATTATTAAAAAAAAAAGATCCGTTTGTGTACCATATATCATCGTACGAACAACAACCCAAAGTTTTACCAAAAAAAAAAAACAGCAACCCAAAGTGCATGCAGATCAATTTTGATTGCATTAGGTCTTGCAACCTAATAATAATAATAATAATAAATAGGGTGCCTAATAAATAAGTATGAAGAACAGAATACGATTACGTTTTGTCATGGGTTAAGGTTGAGTTTATAGATCATATCTATGATTTATAATCTTTATAAACCTAAACATTGATTTGATGGACATGTTTTTTAAATAGTTTAAAATTTAAAGCCCATTTGGGCTTGTTATGAACATGACCCATTCTTTTGCCCACTCCATTAAGTTAAGCCCAACCTGATGTTAGATAATGTTGTGGACCCTTTGTACTATACAAGGAGACTAGTAAGGATATGATAAAATTAATATTAGTAATTTTTATCATGTAAAATCCTAGTTAGACTAGTGGGGCCCACATGATTGTTAGATTTTGTAATAATGTGATTTTCGGCTTTTTAATGGTTTGGAAATTTTTTTGCATATAAACTTTAAATATAAAATAATGTTAATGACTCAATAATTGTTATTATATTACATGATATGTGAGAGCCGAATATATTAATTAATTGTTAATTTATTTGATCCATGATTAATTAATTGTTTGTTTCATATTAAATATTGAAGAACCATATAGTTATATACATGGCGGTTATAGGGATGGAAATTTAAATTTTGTGGATGACAAATTATTTATTATTACATGAGATTTGATGGATGTGATATAGCATAATATGAATGTAGTGAATGATGTACTCTCTCCTCTCTATTTCTCTCTCATCCTAAAATGCCCTCCTTTTGGTAGCTCAAATGATTAGTTGGTTTCTCCAAGGGGTGTATAGATTTAGATAGGTTTTCAATTTATTGTAAAATAAAAAAATTCTCAAATTCGGTCTAAGATTCTCTCTCTCTCCCTGTTGATGCTCTTCTTCTCAAAGTAACTCCTCTTCTTCACCACCCTCATGTGGAGATACCTCTTCGTGGTTGTGGTAATGATGTGTCAAAGAAGAAGACCTACATCAGAGAAAGATTTAGAGATGGCTTTC